>NC_090726.1:40483340-40550675 GCF_036898095.1 Palaemon carinicauda | reverse complement strand
GATGTGCATCAGTAAGTGGCTGGAGAGGTCGTTGGAGGTATATTTGAGTGGTGGGCAGCTTTGTCGCCACTCCGATGTTAAAAAAGGTCTGGAAGATGGTGAAGTGTCTGTCCATAAGGGCGTCGACTTTGGTCATCAGGTCCTTCATGGGCAAAATTTCGACATCGGGGATGGCAGCACGTACAAGTTCAGGTAGGCGTAGTAACTAAAGGGCACGAAGTGGATTCACTTCACGAGGAGAGCCGTCTACGGCAGGATGGAGGCGACCGATACTGGTCATTTCCCTGAGGGCGTTGGAGGTATATTTGAGTGGTGGGTAGCTTTGTCGCCACTCCGATGTTAAAAAAGGTCTGGAAGATGGTGAAGTGTCTGTCCATAAGGGCGTCGACTTTGGTCATCAGGTCCTTCATGGGCAAAATTTCGACATCGGGGATGGCAGCACGTACAAGTTCAGGTAGGCGTAGTAACTAAAGGGCACGAAGTGGATTCACTTCACGAGGAGAGCCGTCTATGGCAGGATGGAGGCGACCGATACTGGTCATTTCCCTGAGGGCGAGCGAAGCCTTTTGGTCCCCCAATGGTTGATGAGCTGAAAAAATTTTGCTATGTAGGCAGCCGGTGATGGAGAGTACTGCTGAAGGAGGTATGATTTGAGGTCTTCGTACGTTATTGGCTGTGCTGCTCGCACAGACAATTAGAGATTTCTGGGAAAATGTCTCGGGGATCATCACGAGAACGTAATATGCTTTGGTGCATGACGCCTTTATTACAAAACTGGACTTCAGCATGCTGGAACCAGGCGAACGCTTTTCTGCTAGTGAAGGGCGGTAGTTTCATTGAGGCAGCATATGCCAAAGAGGCAGGTTCGGTGGGCAGCATCGTAAAACAGTAAGGCATAGCAGTGGGGGGGCAGGCAGGAGGGAGAGGTCACTCCGCTGGTCACCAATGTGCAAGCGAGCCATTAGGAGGTGACTGAGAGATGAGTCAAATGCAACTACAGTAACTTTATTTGGACAAATCAAGAGTATACATACAAGCGGTTCCCGTCAAGAACGACATCAAAATTCAAACACAATGATTCAAGAACACACAGGCATGAACAGGTTATCAGTGCAAGGGGAAAGCGATAACGACAATATACAAAAGACAGAAATACCTTTCCAGTGTACGAACGTGTGTGATACACGTTCGGTACAACCCGACACCAAAGCGAGTGCTCAGTTGCCTTTAATAAGGGAGGGGCTCACCTTACGCCTGCCAGAGACAACTATCACCTTATCAAAAGTTTTACCAGATGCTTTCCAGATGAAATCATTCTTTTCTATTAAGGGACAATGCTTTGTATTCATGTAAGAACAAATAGTTTTAAAGATGATTTAACCAGATTCAATTCATTCCCAAAAAGATTTTTACATTACTTCATATCACAAACAATCTGAGGAGAGCAAATCCAGCCAGCAAATAACTGTTCGTTAAACTAAGGCAACACGTTTACCAATCTAGATACTGCTGTGACTCAGTTTAACCAATTTGCTGACTAGGGCCTACTAGGATTGTGAAAGCAGATTTCCTGCATAAAATACCATTATAGACCTAACAGAATTCCTCATTGCAATCACTTTTAAGAAACTTGGCAGTCTAGAAATAAATCCTTTACATAAAGAATTATTAGTTTACTGGTCATAGGTATTCAAATCTTTCTTACCTTCACTAGAGTAATGTAGAGTGGTGTTTTCATGACACAACGCCATCTCTCCCTAAATCTTTTTGGTCCCTTTTCCTTCCTCCAAAGTAAAAAGGCTTAAACAGGAAGGATTTCTATAGCTTCATGCGCTACTCTACCATATCAATAGATCCAAAACTCCGACATCTTTGTTCCAGCTTTCTCTCTTCAAATTTCTCCTTCAGGGGGGACTGTTCCGATATGCTTCATAGTGTTTTTCGAGTGCCAAGCCCTATGAGCCTTGGTAATTCTGATATAAACGTTTGACTTTCCTGTACATCTTTCCTTTACCTTTTTGGACACTTCAGGCATACTGCTTACGCAAAGCTCAATTTCCGTCGACACCTGAAATGAGACACAGAAATTATATATAAATTAGTACTACTAATAATGTTGTGATATTAGTGTTAAAAGTATCTTGCATGCATACTAAGCAGTGCTCTGAGGCAAATGTTGTACCTGTTTTTTATCAAAGATTAATATTCTGAGTAATTATTCATTATTCAATACTCAACTTTCAGTTAACCCTTTTACCCCCAGGCTCTTTGGAAATTTCCAACCCTTAACCGCCAAGGGGTTATTTTTTTCCCAGCACACTTTGCAGTATATTTTTTTTAAATTGCTCTAACAGCCTTAATTTTTGTCATAGAGAGGTCAGGTTGGTCTCATTCTCTTGGAAAATGCCTGAATTTTCTCAAAAAATTATCAAAAATATGAAAAAAAAAATTTTTATAGCATTATTTTGAAAGGACGTACCGGTACGTCCATGGGGGTAAAGGGATGGGTTTTGTGAAACGTACCAGTACGTCCTTTGGGGGTAAAAGGGTTAATATTAATTAATCTATGTTTGCCTTTATAACATCAGAAACAAAATGACTGAAAATGAAAATCAAGATATTCTTTTAGTAATGTGCATTTTTCCTAACTAAACAAACTTTGAGTCCTTTAATAGGAGCTGGAACTTGATTCAATATCTATAAAATGATGTGGGTAGTCACTGCAAGGAGGCGGGTAAGCTCTGTCCACCAGACAGGCTACAGAGAAGCCACTTTGACCTTAACCTAGGACTTGTAGGGCAGTTGAGGAAGAAAGTTAAAGGACTCAAGTTTGTCTACTTGGGAATAGTGATTCGTTCCTTCACAAATACAAATCATCGTCCTTTAACCAGAGACTTATAACGAGGAGACAGGAAGTCCCTATAACCAAACTGGTTGGTTCAATTCCCGGGATGTCAAAGCATCCACACAGGTAAAGGGAACCAAAGTTTGACCCCTGCCGCCCTTATAACAACCTGAGAAAAAGATGTCCCAGGTGATAAGCCAGGTTTCTGCCAAAACTTGACAAAAGGTTATGAAAAAAATTCTATCGATACAAATATGGCGTCTGTTAATGCATGGATACAGTAGGAACTGGATTTGCATATATCTCTATCCATACTCTCCCCTGCGTAAGATGCTCGGTTGGGAGGCTTACCTGCATCAAAGTCCGATCCGACAAGTAACAGCACGACCGCCACATTCCAAGGGAAAGGAAAGAAAAGAGGAAAAAGGGCCAGACATTTATACCTCTCCTCCTAGACTTACGTGAGACTGCTACCTTAAACGAGATTCTTCTTGTCTTGTGAGGGAGTTCTGTTCACTACAGACTTGCTAAGCAGCTACCTCCGGATGGAGGGTAAAAGTATTCACGAATCTGTGTGCACACACCTTAAGATAGCAAATGGTGAAGATCGTCTGCCATTTCCAGACTCCAGCCCCTGAAAGATTCTTCCTGAAGGCTGATAAAGAACCTAGACTTCGGATTTTGTGCGTTTTTTTGGAAAGTTACCTCTGCTCCCTCCGTAAAGGCACGATGCGCCCGTCTGATGGCTTTCCGAAGAGAGAAAATGGTGCTCCTGGAAATGTTTTTCTTCACCCTGCCGGTGCTGAAGGCAAGAAAGACGGCAGCCTTTATTCCTACTGGTAGTGTGTGCTTGTTCTCGTCGGAACCGAGAGCAGGTAGCAGCTCCGTGAGCTCTGTAACGTGTGCCAATCCATCTACTTGGGGATGATTATGTTCCCGATACATATCCTACTGCATTACCTGACGAACGACGCAAGAACATACTAGTACAGTATCTCTTATCCTAGGGTAAGGTTTTCAGTACTACACTGTCTCTCCCACTGGGAGAGAAATTGTAGGAGTCACAGTTCAGCGACTCATCGATGGTATGGGTCTTCTTGGATATTATTAATTCAAAGTTTCATTATAGAATCTAAATCCTCTAGGACACGCGCCAGACAATCCGCAAACGAAATGGGATAATCGAATACCTGTCCTCGGTTGAAAAGAATCCTAGCCATTTAATTTGGAATCTCTTGCCACCACGGAAAACTCAGCCACTGTTCAGTTTCTGAGCTTAGGTAGATCTAGGTCGAGGAGCATGCCGTCACCAAAACATCTCGGGAACGTCCTGAGGCATGACAGGGACAGGCGGCCCATGTCCTGACCAGCAGTGATCGAGCTCAGTCTTGTGTACGACCAATCACTGATAGCAGGAAATTGAACTCCTGTACTTTGTACCGAAAACCATTCCCAGGGATTGACTTTTGTTACAGCATTGCTACTATTGTGAAAACATGCAGAGGAATCTAATAGTCTCAAAATACTATGCCAAATCTGTCGTCCTATGCTTCGGTGACACCTTTCTGCTCTTCGGGCCAATCAGAGCGCTTTAAATGAACCGGTAACCAAAACAGATGAACTAGTTACCTAGTGACTCAAAGACAATGATACACTGAAGAACAACCAAAACTTCCTAATCATGTGGTTCTGATTATGTAGATCTTGATTACATGGTTCCCGATCGGGATGATCGTCGCAAAAATTCAGAGAAGACGAGACAAGGGAGAAGGAGGAAATTGAAGTTTTTCTTCTCTAGAGACATGCAGGCAAATGACGGCCCAGTCATGGGGAAGAGAACACAACAGCCCCACCATGTGATGCTTCCTGAGTGCCTTCCAGGATCAGCAAACACTAAAGGAGTGAATAATGGCAGCGTCTCTTCCATTACACTCAACAGTGGAGGGACTCCTAGAATAGCCACACTCTCGAGGGATAGAATAACGATAAACATGCCGCCCGACAGGAACAGCTATGTTGAATGACAGCAGGTAGCACAGAAAACAAGTAAATATATCATGAATCACTGTGTATACTTGGCTTCTTCCGTTAACATTCCTCGAAAAGGACTGTCTGCAAGATAATTTATTCAATCTTAAAGAAAAAGCAAAAGATCAAAATAGCGAGATAAGTAAACCAAGAAGTACGGAAAGTCCTCAACTTACAAACTTAATAGGTTCCAAGAAGCTATTTAAAGCTAAATGGTTTGCACGTCAAATTCTGTTCAATTTTGGCCTAGGGTGGGCCTAACCTAACTCATGCCCCGCTAAGTCCGCCGTATGCAACGGGTGCCGCAAGCAGGGCCACTAATACAAATGCTGCAGAAAATCCCATGCAAAATCAACAGGATCCCCAAGAGACTTGTCTAGTGCTGTGTCTAGCGCTGTGCTTGCTGCGGGCGCCAACCTCGCCCGCCAACCACTAGTGGAGGTGACAGTCGTCCACACCGACACAGGAGTACGAGTGCCTGTCGCCGCCGTGGCGGACACCGGGGCACATGTATGTGTGGCGGGCCCTCCCTGCTGTCGCACCTCCAAGTCCACCCAGCAGCCCTTACACACCGTGCTGGCTTGCGGCATGTGGCAAACCTCCCCCTGAAGTGCCTTGGATCTGCCGTGTGCCACGTCACCTTGCAAGGCCGCACCACGGAGTAGGACGTGTACTTCGTGCAGTCGGCAAAGCACCTCTTCCTGTTGCTGGACGCCCGCAGGGACTTGACGCTGGTACCCAAGGAGTTCCCCCAACCCTCCCCCGCGGTGGCACACGTGATCCTGTTCGATAGCACGGCCAAATGGGCTGCCCAGGTACCACCCCGACCCGCCGAGTTGCCCCTGCCGCCCCAGGAGGAACATGCAGCCAGGTTGGAAGCCTGGCTCCTGCAACATTTTGCCACAACAACATTTAACACAGCCAGGAAGCCACTGCCAGTGATGCAGGGGGAACCGCACCACATCCACCTACTCCCAGGAGCAACGCCTTACGCATACCACACCCCAGCATCGGTGCCAAAACACTGGGAAGAGGAAGTGAAGGCCCAGCTCGAAGAGGATGTCACCCATGGCATCATAGAGCCGGTACCTGCCGGGCAGCCAACCGAATGATGTGCCCGAAGAAGTAAGGACAGCCACGCTGTACAGTCGACTACCAGCGCCTCAACGCATCCTGCCTGCGTGAGACACACCACACACCCGTCCCATTCGACATGGTGTCCGGGGTACCTATGCACACATTCAAGACTGTGGCGGACGCGTACTGGGGATACCACCAGGTGGAGCAAGACGAAGAAAGTTGCAACCTAACCACATTCATTAACCCCTAGGGGAGATTTCGTTACCGTCATAAACCCATGGGGCACTGCTCCGCCGGCGATGCGTATACTCGACGATTCGACGGCGCCATCCAGGACATCCAGAGGAAATACAAGTGCGTAGACGACACCCTGCTCTACGATGACAGCATCGAAGGAGCTTTCTGGCACGCCTACGACTTCCTCGAAACATGCGCAGCCAAGGGTGTCACCCTAAAGCTGGAGAAATTTCAATTCGCAAGAAGAGAAGTGGACTTTGTGGGCTTCAACTTGGGCTGGGAGGCCTACATGCCAACAGAGGAACGTTCGGCGGCCATCAAGAATTTCCCAATGCCACGTCAGCTCTCTATCACCGACATAAGGGCATGGTACAGATTCGTCAACCACCTGGCGCCCTTCCTCGCAACAGCCCCCATCATGAACCCATTCAGGGAGCTCCTCAAGATACTAACCACGAAGTTAGTGTACTGGGACAAGGCACTCCGCACCAAATTCCATCACGCCCGGGACACGATCTGCCAATTAGCAAAGGACGGGTTGGCTTACTACGACAGGAGCTGCCCCACAGCAGCGATCCCCGACTGGAGCAAAAAGGGCATAGGGTTTGTAATCCTTCAGCAATATTGCGCATGCAGCTCCACTACCATGCCCTTCAGCTGCACAGGCGGGTGGCGACTGGCACTAAGCGGCAGCTGCCATCTCACCGTCGACGAAGCTGGCTACACTGCCGTAGAGGGGGAGGCCCTCGCGGTAGCCTGGTGTCTCCAGAAGGCGAGGCTGTTCTTGCTGGGGTGCCCCAACCTCACCATTGTGACGGACCACCGCCCGTTAACCAGGTTGATGGGGGATCAGGCCCTCACGGAAATCTCCAACCCCCGTCTCTTAAGGCTGAAGGAGAGAACCCTACAGTACCGATTCAGGGTCAAGTGTCTACTGGGGAAGCGTAACAGTGCAGCAGACTTCCTGTCACGATACCCCACCTTGAAAGCCGATCCCAGCGCCCACAACGAAGACCTCAACGACGCCATAGCGGCCGCCGTCTTGGCAGCAGTAGAGCACAACAGCTGCGTCGTGGACGAGGCGAGTATCAGGGACGCCGCTGTCAGCGACCCCGTGTATCAGCTGCTCATGGCCAGGGACTGGGCCGACAGGAAGTCCCGGGAATTTGCATGCCTTCGGCCCTTCTACGGTGTCAGGGAGAGGCTGGCCATTATCCAAGACTTAGTGACATACACGTTCGAACAAGGCAACGTCCGCCTAGTTATCCCGGAGCCTCTCCGTCAGCAGGTGGCTACTAACCTACACGCAGGGCACCAAGGACTGGACTCGATGCAATGACGAGCGCGCCAGACGGTGTACTGGCCTGGACTTGAGGGGGACCTGCAGTATCACCGATCCTCGTGCGAAGAATGCAATGTACACGCACCATCCCAGGCTGTGGAGGAACTCATCATCACGCCACCCCCAGAGTACCCCTTCCAGATGACGGTAGCGGATATGTTACATCACGACAGACTCTCGTACATGACCTACGCAGACAGGCTCACAGGTTGGCTGGAGCTGGCCCACTTCCCCCACGGTACCTCCTCCTCTCACATCAAGACCCAGCTACGTCGCTACTTCAACAGGTGGGGGGCCCTGAAGCAAATCTCCATGGACGGTGGCACAAATCTGGCAAGCGAGGAAATGGGGAATTTTTCAAGTTATGGGGTGTGTCCGTGCGGCTATCATCTGCCCAACACCCTTTTTCAGCTCAAAAACAAGCACAAAATTTCGTGGATGCACCCAAGGTCAAAACACTGGCACTTGATTGACTATGTCATAATCAAAAAGCGAGACCAGCAAGATGCTGTCCATACCCGTGCAATGAGAGGTGCTGAGTGCCACACAGATCACAATCTAATACGTGCTAAGCTCAAGCTAACCATCCGTCCTCTTCTTTCGCGCAAACCTCCCTCAATGAAATTAAACATTCCTGCTCTGAAAGACACCTCTACTTGGAACAACTACCGTCACGGGATAGCAAGAAAACTGGCTGAGATCCCTAACATTGATCCAACCAACATCGACAATGAGCTTGACTCTGAGTGGACAAAACTGAAAACTATAATCCAGGAAAATGCAGAAGAAACCCTTGGCTTCTCCACATGACGTCATCAAGATTGGTATGATAACAACGCTGATGGTATACATGACCTAATCACAGTAAAAAATAAAGCGCACAATGCATGGCTCTCACAACCTACTTCTGTAGCTCTCAAAGAAAACTTCCAACAGGTAAGATCAGAAGTGCAGAAAATACTCAGAGACATGGAAAATAACTGGTGGAATGACCGTGCAAAAGAAACTCAATCATACGCAGATGCAAATGATCAACATAGTTTCTACAACTCTATTAAAATTTTATATGGCCCAACGAAAAGTAGTATGACTCCTGTTCGCTCTCTAGAAGGAAACCTCCTAAAAAACAAACAGGAGATAATATATCGCTGGGCACAACATTTCAGCTTGATCCTTAACCAACGAAATCCTGTAGAGCCTAATATCCTCAACAACATCCCTGATGTCCCTCACTCAGAAATCCTAGATACCAACCCCACTTTCCCAGAAACTATACAAGCCATAAGGGCCACGAAAAACAACAAAAGCCCCGGCCCTAATGGTCTACCAGCTGAACTATTCAAGGAGGGGGGCTACTTACTCCATCAACATCTCCACAACCTTATTCTCTCTATTTGGGACATGGAAGAAGTCCCCCATGAGTGGCTTGTCTCAGACATTGTCACCATCTACAAACGTAAAGGGGACCGTTCCCTCTGTGACAATAGCAGAGGCATCACCTTGCTCGGCGTTGCAAGTAAAATCCTGGCAAGAATAATGCTTGCAAGACTTTGCAAACACATTTCAGAAAATGTACTACCAGAGACGCAATGTGGCTTTCGTAAAGAACGCAGTACTTGTGACATGATATTCGTGGCCCGACAACTAAAAGAGAAATGCCATGAGCAAAACCGTGATCTTCACATAGCCTTTATCGATCTAACAAAGGCCTTCGACACGGTGAACAGAGACCTTTTATGGACTGCTCTCTCTAAATTTGGAGTACCTCCGAAATTCCTTAACATTCTAAGGAACTTACACAATGATATGCAAGCCTGTGTAAGTATGGGTGGTAGTAAATCACAACTTTTCAGGGTAGAAACTGGAGTAAAACAAGGATGTGTCCTAGCTCCAGTGATATTCAACATCTACCTCACTGCAGTCACCCTCCTGAGCCACCAACAAGTCAACGAAGAAGATCAATTGAAAGTGCAGTTTCGACTAGACGGAAACTTATTCAACCTTAGGTGCCTCCAGTCTGTGACAAAAACAACAATGACACACCTAATGGAACTCCAATATGCAGATGATTGCGCTCTAGTGGCTCTCTCACCAGATGCTCTCCAACGCAGCCTTACCATTGTCTCATCAATTTACCGAGCCATGGGGCTCAAAGTTAACATCAACAAAACTGAAATCCTATCCCAGCAAATAATTGCAGGAGATCCCCCAGTATTTCATCTGAATGGGGAAGCCATCAAACATGCTGATAGCTTCATCTACCTTGGAAGCATCTTCACTAAAAAACACTATTGATGAGGAAATAGTTGCCCGGATAAATCATGCCTCCGCATCTTTCGGCCGACTCAGGTCCAGAGTCTTCCTAAATCCCCACCTCAAGACAGAAACTAAAGTAGCTGTGTACAGAGCTGTCTGCATGTCCACCCTGCTATATGGAGCAGAATCTTGGACGGCTTACCGTCAACATGTAAAACAACTTGAGGCATTCCATATTCGCTGTCTTCAGTGTATATTAGGGCTCACATGGTAAGACAACGTACCTCATTCTGAAATTCTCCACCGTTTAAACCTGCTGAGTATAGAATCCACATTGGCAGAAAAACAACTCGGGTGGATCAGCCACGTCATCTGTATGCCAGAACATCGCCTTCCTCGCCAGGTCCTCTACAGTCAGCTCCCTGAAGCTCGGCGTAATCCAGGGGGTCAGAAAAAGAGGTACAAGGACAACATCAAAGCTACATTCAAGAAGTGCAACATACAACCTGAGCAACTAGAAATGAACGCCTCTGACAGACCACTATGGCGCTCACTCTGTAAAGCTGGAGTCAATCAACTTGAAGACACCCGGAACCAGGCAAGACAACAGCGCAGGGAGAGAAGACAAAACCGTCGAGATCGGATACCCCCGGTCAACCCAGACCTGACTTGCCAGTTGTGTGGCAGAGTGTGTGGATCCAGAATTGGTCTTCACAGCCATGCAAGATGGCACCAACGACAACAGATCTAACTTCATCCCCATCACAGAGAAGCAGAAGTCGTCTTCGATTCGAAGGACAGCAATAACGTAACGTATCATCTGCCCAGTACCCGCAGTCCAATGGCAGGGCAGAGGCCGCAGTCAAGGTCGGGAAGCGGATAATATGGGCCAACACGGGCAGCGTTGGCAGCCTCGACACGGACAAGTCCTCTATGGCTATGTTACAGTACCTCAACACCACCCTCTGCGGAATGAATAAGTCACCTGGCCAGATGGCAGAGGGCAGGCAGCTCCGACACGGCGTACTTACGGCCAGCTGGTACCTCACAGTAGACAAACACTGGGGGGGGGGGGGCAACCCTCCGGCAAAGAAAACGTCAGATGGCTGACAGCGGTGCTGCCCTCACCGAGAACAGACCCTCTAGAAGGCTTCCAGTTATCAACCGGGGCTCCCAAGTGCGAGTGCAAAATCAGGCTACTAAGCTGTGGGATCGTACCAGTACTGTGGCAGAAACGCTCCCATACCGACAATACCTAGTCAGACTTAACGGCAGCGGGCGCCTCTCCCTCCGTAACAGGAAGCACCTGCGACACATCGTTGGGGCCCCAAGGGCGGGCCACACCTGCTACGCATCCAGCTCCACCTACGCCCGAGCAGCCACCGGTCAGTCACCCTACACCCAGCCCTCAAGCAGTACGGGAGCCACGCCCATCACGGCGCACCAGAAGGCCAGTGTGGATGAATGACTACATGTGACATCGTTAACTGTCATATACCTTCTTTTCTGTAATCACGTACAATACAGCAGCATCTGCTTATATTTTTATTGTATCTGCTCCTCATACTATTTTACGAACATGTATTACCTACACTCTGCATTTTACACTATCGACAGCTATGTATCTGTCTCCTTATTCTTGCACATGCATCCAATTTAATCCATTAATTATTTTTTATCATTACCTCTCCATGTATACCCATGTATTAATCTCATGGGGGGATGATGGGGTACCTGCATAAGTACGATATGTTTTCCCATGGCAGGCAGGCGCCAAGTGAGTGTGCCGGTTGCAGAGAGCAACTGGGAACAGTCTGTACCTTTGGACGCAATAAACCACGTGCCTCCACCACCGTGTATCTCTTGTCCCAACATGACATCCAATAATTATTATTATCATTATTACCTGCTAAGATACATCCCTTGTTGGAAAAGCAGGATATGCTATAAAAGAACAGTAACATTAAAATAAAAATTTCCTATATAAACTAAAAAAACTTAAACAAAACAAGAGAAAGAGAAATAAGATAGAAGTGTGCCCGAGTGTACCCTCAAGCAAGAGATCTCTAATCCAAGACAGTGGAAGACCATGGTACAGAGGCTATAGCACTACCCAAGACCAGAGAACAAAATTACATAATATTTGTTTTATTACAATATTTCATTATCAGCTTTTGATACAATATCTGAGATTAATGATTTCAGTTAAATTTGCACTTGCATCTCCAAACGTTTGTATAAAGGACCTTCTATGTTCGTACTCTCCAACGGGCAGAAACAAAGTGAGGTTACACTACTTGGCGGGTGGGTTGGTCCTACAACTACCTCACTTAAAAGCTTAAACAGACATTCAAGCTTTGCTCATAACCCTTTTACCCCCAAAGGACGTACTGGTAAGTTTCACAAAACTCATCCCTTTACCCCCCATGGACGTACTGGTACGTCCTTGCAAAAAAACTGCTATTTAAATTTTTTTTGCATATTTTTGATAACTTTTTGAGAAACTTCCGGCATTTTTCAAAAGGATGAGACCAACCTGACCTCTCTATGACAAAAATTAAGGCTGTTAGAGCAATTTAAAAAATATATATAGCAAAATGTGCTTGGGGAAAAAAAAAAAAAAACACCTGGGGGTTAAGGGTTGGAAAGTTTCAAATACCCTAGGGGTAAAAGGGTTAATATCATCAACAGTAAAAAGTTTGCATTATGTTAAGGAACAAACAAAAGATAACTTGGATCAATGCCAGGTTTACTATAAAAGAAAAAAAACTATTTCAGGCAGTTCCTCATCATTTTAGGGACCTCAATTTACTTAATCTGAGAATAAAAGCTGTAAACATCCGTAAACATCTTGTCAATACCCAAAAGTTTTATATCTGTAATTCAATAAAGAATATATTCCGTTGTTATATGAATATTTCATTCCCTAAACTATATATTGATTTACAGACAGTTAATTTCTTTATTTGTACTCCCCAAGTCAGGAGACCAGGGAGACTTTGTATATCAGAGGGCAGTTCCTCCAGTGTGGATTAAAAATGGACATCAAATAACCTAAACTTTACCCCCTAACCTAACCTACAAGACGTGTCCTTACCTACTTACCTAACGGGGGGCTAACGCCCCCTCTGCAACCCCCCTCACACTGCTGTATTCTAAGTTAGCCATAATATAATATACAGGTGGCCGCTATCATACATACACCCCGACCAGTTCCTGACAAGAATAAAGATGGCTGCCTCTCTTGTATATATATATATATGTACATATGCCAGTGGCGCTAACCTCTCCCTGTCCCTCGGGTAATAGGAGAGGAAGAAGCCATACCCTGGTGATAAGAGGGGGGCATGCGTATGCATTACCTACCTAAATATTAAGCCGTCATTTTTGACAGGTTACATAACCAGCAAGGAATATTGCACTACAGTATATGATTAGGAGCCTTTGTATATCAGCGGCCAGTTCCTCCCGAATGGATTAAAAATGGACATCAACTAACCTAAACTTTCCCCCCTGGCCGTGTCCTTACCTAATTACCTAAGGGGGGGGGAGGCTAACATCACCCTGCCTACCCCCTTACACTGTCGTATTCTAAGTTAGCCGTAATCAAACATACAGGTGGCCGCTATCATACATACACCCTAATAATTACCCACATTTTCACTACTGACATAGTCTGGCCCTTTGATCAACGGTTATATTATAGTTACGGACGGGACAAACTTATCTCCTAAAAAAACATGTTTCTCATGGAAAAACGTCCGTTTTCTTCGCAAATGACACATTTTCACGGCAAATAAACTTACACCTAATAGCAATGACTCCTTAAGGGCGGTGAAGGCCCTGTGACTTAAGGTACGCCATGCAAACTGATGGTTATTACCCACTTCCCTATTTCCAATCAAGCCTGAACTAATAGCTTCGCTCTGCGAAAGCATGATTAAATTTTCAATATAAATTATATATTTATAAAGAAAAGACTAAAATGTTATACTCACAGCAAATTGTTAATGATTCCTTTTTGGGGCCGAAGGTTAATTGAGACCTTTGGGTCCAGGATTCAACTAAAATCAACGAAATTAAGTCATTAATATTTATATAAATGACTTATATAAACTTTTCGAACATTTACATCAATCTTACGTATAAATTTCTTACGTAAAATAGACACTATTTGTTAAAATAGACTTTTTTTTCGAATACGGATTAAACGTTGTTTTGTTTACGTTCATCCCGGGAGTGAATACCGGCAAGAAAAGTAAAATGGTTCCAATTTTTTTTATTTATTTTTCATTTTTTAAATACTTATTTATGATTTATGAGAGTTTTCATACTTTTTAAAAGTATTATATATAAATTTTAGTTCTATTTTAATTAGTTTTGTGCCTCGTTATTTGAAAATACAGTAAAAAATATGAAATGTTAATACATATGCTGGCATTATTTGGGCCAGCCAACAACGGCCATTTTGTGTATTGTATTGCAGTTAACAGTATATTATAATTACTTTATTACCTTAATATGATAAAATTGGTTATTTTAGATACTATATAAAATATATTATATTACAATTGTTACATTATTATAACATTTTGATAAATCTATGCTATATTATATTATTCCCATATACAGGACATTACTATTTTTTTAGCTCTGGCTGGCATAATTCCATAGTGAAGCTTATTGTTCAATCTCCATACATAAGGTAAAACAATATAAAATCAACCAAAATCATTATTTATTTCGATTAAATATGCAATATATTATGTATAAATGACCAATAGAACATTAAAATACGATTTATAATCCATATATAAGAGTTTAGTTATTTCAGTGCAATAGGAAACAGTTGTGTTGATACGTATATACACACAATCATATAAAAGACATATATATTCATAGTACAGTATACATTAATGTATTTGCTTTCCTTAATACATTATTATATGTCTAAGATATTTGAAATAGGTTCCATGAGTCAGCAGATTGCTATTTTCATTCTTGTCCAAAAAACAAAACGAGTTATCTTATTTACTACGCAAAGCGTCTCTAGACAAAATTGCTTCACCAAAATTTCTTCAAATGGCAGCATTGCATAAAACCAATGATCCCTATCAAGTAAAATATATATCTTCGTGAAATGAGGGTCGGATAAAGGAATATCCCAATAGCATTTCATAAGCCGCAGTGTTAAGCTCGTCTAGTGGGAAGGTTATGTGCTGTGATTGGTTGCTTTAACAATGACGTCATTAACTTTCAAGCTCCTTATTAGTTTTTGAATAATGACGTCATTATTCATAGCTATTGTTATTGGTTCTTGATTGATGACGTCATTATCCTTGACACTCGTATTTACTTAAATACAGGAAGGAGAAGGGTGTATGCATTATAAATGTAAGAATACTTTGATTGAATGTCTTTTAATTAAACAAATAGAGTTTAATAATTACTGTTTTTTGCGTATATGGTATTACAAAATATTCTCGCCTTATGCATTTATACCGGGAAATATCTGTTGTCTCATTGGCCGGTTGTATGTGACGTCAGACAATCGTATTTATGAATGAATGTTACGTATAAGACTTAGGGGTGAAAAACCTATACGTATTTTAGATTAAATAGAGCTTAAAAAATTAAACTTTACAAATATTATCTTATTAATAATATTAATTTTAAAATGAAATAAAAAATAATCTTATTAAAGGTCGTAAATTAGATAAATAAGTCATATTTGAAGGAATAGTTGACTAACTTTTTGGCTACGATGATATATGTGTGTGTGTTCGTTTGTGCGTAAAGCCAAAGAAAAAAGCTATACGTATTTTAGATTATTTAGAGGTTGAAAAAATATATTTTACAAAAAATAATCTTAATAACACTATTAATTTTAAAATAAAATAAATGAGGAATCTTATTAGAGGCCGTAAGTTAGATAAATAAGTCATATTCGAAGGAATAGTTGACTGTTCTTTTGGCTACGATGTTATGTGTGTGTGTTCGTTTGTGCGTGGAACCGTAGTAAACAAGGCAATAACCAATCAGAACTGTGGAAGATACAGCCAATCAGAACACTAGAATGTACCACCAAGAGTTACTGGGTCTTATGAGTTGCTGTTGGAGAAACCTGCTCAAATATCAGTAAATTTACATTAAAACGCTTTAACACATTGAACCCGATCAGAAATAGGATGAAAAAATCTCATTAACTAGAGCGTTTGAGCGAAATGGCTCCCATGAAGCTGCTTTCTGGTCAACAGCAGCTCATAAGTTGGAGGAACCCTCTCGCCTTATGCATTTTGAGCGGGAAAATGTCTGGCCTCTCATTGGCTGATACGTCCTCTGCTGTGATTGGTAGTTGTATGTGACGTCAGGCAATAGTATTTTTATGAATGAATTCGACTCGGTGGGAGTGAAATATCTATACGTATTACAGATGAATTGGGTCTTATAAATTATATTTTTCATAAAACCAAACTTATGATTGAATTGATTTAATAATGAAATAGATAATGAAACTCGTTCAATTGCTTAAGCTGAATAAATATGTATTTATTGAAGAAATAATTAACTAGGTTTTGGCTACGATGTTTAACTTGTATGTGGGAATTTGTAAACACAGGTAACAACCAATCACAGCTCAGAAGATACAGCCAATCAGAGGGCTGGAATATCCCGCCAAGAGAGAGAGAGAGAGAGAGAGAGAGAGAGAGAGAGAGAGAGAGAGAGAGAGAGAGAGAGAGAGAGAGAGAGAGAGAGAGAGAGAGAGTTCCTGCGATTTATGAGCTGTTCGAGAAAACCAAGTCACTTATTCCATTAAAAGTTCAAAAAGCTTTACCACTATTTATTTGTTTGTCAACAGCAGTCCACAGAGTAGAGGAACCCTCTCGTCTCGTGTATATTATCGGGAAATATCTATTGTCTCATTGGCTGATTCGTCCTCTGCTGTGATTGTTGGTTATATGTGACGTCATAGAACTTTATTTTTATGAATGAAATTACGTGTCAGACCTAGTTTTAGTTTTGGCTGGCATAATTCCATAGCGAAGCTTATTATTCAATCTCCATACATAAGGTAGAACAATATAAAATCAACCAAAATCATTATTATTTCGATTAAATGTGAAATATATTATGTATATATGACCAATAGAACATTAAAATCGATTTATAAGCCATATATAAGAGTTTAGTTATTTCAGTGCAATAGGAAACAGTTGTGTTGATACGTATATACACACAATCATATAAAAGACATATATATTCATAGTACAGTATACATTAATGTATTTGCTTTCCTTAATACATTATTATATTCTAAGATATTTGAAATAGGTTCCATGAGTCAGCAGATTGCTATTTTCATTCTTGTCCAAAAAACAAAACCAATTATTTTATTTACTACGAAAAGCATCTCTAGACAAAATTGCTTCACCAAAATTTCTTCAAATGGCAGCATTGCATAAAACCATTGATCCCTACCAAGTAAAATATATATCTTCATGAAATGAGGGTCGGACGAGGGAATATCCCAATAGCATTTCATAAGCCACAATGTTAAGCTCGTCCAGTGGGAAGGATATGTGCTGTGATTGGTTGCTTTGACAATGACGTCATTAACTTTCGAGCTCTTTATTAGTTCTTGAATAATGACGTCATTATTCATAGCTATTGTTATTGGTTCTTGATTGATGACGTCATTATCCATGACACTCGTATTTACTTAAATACAGAAAGGAGAAGGGTGTATGCATTATAAATGTAAGAATACTTTAATTAAATGTCTTTTAACTAAACAAAAAGAGTTTAATAATAACTGTTTTTTGCGTATATGGTATTACAAAATATTCTCACCTAATGCATTTATACCGGGAAATATCTGTTGTCTCATTGGCCGGTTGTATGTGACGTCAGACAATCGTATTTATGAATGAATGTTACGTAGAAGACTTAAGGGTGAAAAACCTATACGTATTTTAGATTTAATAGAGCTTAAAAAATTGAATTTTACAAACATTATCTTAATAATTATATTAATTTCAAAATGAAATAAAAAATAATCTTATTAAAGGTCGTAAATTAGATAAATAAGTCATATTTGAAGGAATAGTTGACTAACTTTCTGGCTACGATGATATATGTGTGTGTGTTCGTTTGTGCGTAAAGCCAAAGAAAAAAGCTATACGTATTTTAGATTATTTAGAGGTTGAAAAAATATATTTTACAAAAATAATCCTAATAATACTATTAATTTTAAAATAAAATAAATGAGGAATCTTATTAGAGGCCGTAAGTTAGATAAATAAGTCATATTCGAAGGAATAGTTGACTGTTCTTTTGGCTACGATGTTATGTGTGTGTGTTCGTTTGTGCGTGAAACCGTAGTAAACAAGGCAATAACCAATCAGAACTGTGGAAGATACAGCCAATCAGAACACTAGAATGTACCACCAAGAGTTCCTGGGACTTATGAGTTGCTGTTGGAGAAACCTGCTCAAATTTCAGTAAATTTGCATTAAAACGCTTAAATAGGATGAAAAAAACCTCATTAACTAGAGCGTTTCCGCGAAATGGCTCACGCGAAGCTGACTTTCTGGTCAACCAACAGCAGCTCATAAGTTGGAGGAACCCTCTCGCCTTATGCATTTTGAGCGGGAAAGTGTCTGGCCTCTCATTGGCTGATACGTCCTCTGCTGTGATTGGTAGTTGTATGTGACGTCAGGCAATAGTATTTTTATGAATGAATTCGACTCGGTAGGAGTGAAATATCTATGCATATTGCAGATGAATTAGGTCTTATAAATTATATTTTTCATAAAAACAAGCTTATGATAGAATTGATTTTATAATAAAATAGACAATAAATCTCGTTCAATTTCCTAAGCTGAATAAATATGTCTTTTTTTAAGAAATAATTAACTAAGTTTTGGCTACGATGTTTAACTTGTATGTGGGAATTTGTAAACACAGGTAACAACCAATCACAGCTCAGAAGATACAGCCAATCAGAGGGCTGGAATATCCCGCCAAGAGAGAGAAAGAGAGTTCCTGCGATCTATGAGCTGTTCGAGAAAACCAAGTCACTTATTCCATTAAAAGTTCAAAAAGCTTTACCACTATTTATTTGTTTGTCAACAGCAGTCCACAGAGTAGAGGAACCCTCTCGTCTCGTGTATATTATCGGGAAATCAACCAAAATCATTATTATTTCGATTAAATGTGCAATATATTATGTATATATGACCAATAGAACATTAAAATCGATTTATAAGCCATATATAAGAGTTTAGTTATTTCAGTGCAATAGGAAACAGTTGTGTTGATACGTATATACACACAATCATATAAAAGACATATATATTCATAGTACAGTATACATTAATGTATTTGCTTTCCTTAATACATTATTATATTCTAAGATATTTTTGAAATAGGTTCCATGAGTCAGCAGATTGCTATTTTCATTCTTGTCCAAAAAACAAAACGAGTTATTTTATTTACTACGAAAAGCATCTCTAGACAAAATTGCTTCACCAAAATTTCTTCAAATGGCAGCATTGCATAAAACCATTGATCCCTATCAAGTAAAATATATATCTTCGTGAAATGAGGGAATATCCCAATAGCATTTCATAAGCCACAATGTTAAGCTCGTCTAGTGGGAAGGATATGTGCTGTGATTGGTTGCTTTGACAATGACGTCATTAACTTTCGAGCTCTTTATTAGTTCTTGAATAATGACGTCATTATTCATAGCTATTGTTATTGGTTCTTGATTGATGACGTCATTATCCTTAACACTCGTTGTATTTACTTAAATACAGAAAGGAGAAGGGTATATGCATTATAAATGTAAGAATACTTTGATTGAATGTCTTTTAATTGAACAAAAAGAGTTTAATAATAACTGTTTTTTGCGTATATGGTATTACAAAATATTCTCACCTAATGCATTTATACCGGGAAATATCTGTTGTCTCATTGGCTGGTTGTATGTGACGTCAGACACTCGTATTTATGAATGAATGTTACGTAGAAGGCTTAAGGGTGGAAAACCTATACGTATTTTAGATTAATTAGAGCTTGAAAAAACTAATTTTACAAAAGATAGTCTTAGTAATACTATTAATTTTAAAATAAAATAAACAAGAAATCCTATCAAAGGTCGTAAGTGATATAAATAAGTCATATTCGAAGGAATAGTTGACTAACTTTCTGGCTACGATGATATATATGTGTGTGTTCGTTTGTGCGTGAAGCTGTAAAAAAACTATATGTATTTTAGATTAATTAGAGCTTAAAAAATAAATCTTACAAAAAATAATCTTATTAATACTATTAATTTCAAAATAGAATAAATAAGGAATCTTATTAGAGGCTTTAAGTTAGATAAATGAGTCATATTTGAAGGAGTAATTGACTATTTTTTGGCTACGATGTTAAATGCATGTGTTCGTTTGTGCGTGAAACCGTAGTAAACAAGGCAATAACCAATCAGAACTGTGGAAGATACAGCCAATCAGAACACTAGAATGTACCACCAAGAGTTCCTGGGACTTATGAGTTGCTGTTGGAGAAACCTGCCCAAATACCCGTAAATTTACAATAAAACGCTTATGAAAAACAAAATAGGATGAAAAAAACGTCATTAGCTAGAGCGTTTACCCGAAATGGCTCCCGTGAATCTGACCTTTTCGTCAACAGCAGCTCATAAGTCAGAGGAACCCTCTCGCCTTATGCATTTTTAGCGGGAAATATCTGTCGTCTCATTGGCTGAGACGTTCTCTACTGTGATTGGTGGTTGTATGTGACGTCAGGTAATAGTATTTTTATGAATGAATTCGACTCGGTAGGAGTAAAATACCTATACGCATTGCAGATAAATTAGGTCTTATAAATTATATTTTTTCATAAAACCAAACTAATGATAGAATTAATTTACTAAACAAATAGATAATGAATCTTGTTCAATTGTTTAAGCTGAATAAATACGTATTTTTTAAGGAATAATTTATCTACGATTTGGCTACGATGTTACCTAAGGGTGAAAAAAAACTATACGTATTTTAGATTAATTAGAGCTTTAAAAATTAAATTTTACAAAAAATAACCTTAGTCATATTAATACTTTTTGAATAAAATAAATAAAAAATCTTATTAAAGGCTGTAAGTTAGATAAATAAGTCATATTTGAAGGAGTAATTGACTAACTTTCTGGCTACGATGTTCTATGCATGTGTTCGTTTGTGCGTGAAACCAAGGCAATAACCAATCACAGCTGAGGAAGATCTAGCCAATCAGAGGTCTCGAATGTACCACCAAGAGTAACGGGAACTTATGAGTTGCTGTTGAAGGAACCTGCCCAAATACCCGTAAATTTACATTAAAACGCTTATGAAAACAAAATAGGATGAAAAAACGTCATTAACTAGAGCGTTTACCCGAAATTGCTCCCGTGATGCTGACTTTTTTCGTCAACAGCAGCTCATAAGTCGGAGGAACCCTCTCGTCTTATGCATTTTTAGCGCGAAATATCTGTCGTCTCATTGGCTGATACGTTCTCTGCTGTGATTGGTTGTAGTATGTGACGTCAGGATATAGTATTTTATGAATGAATTCGATTCGGTAGGAGTGAAATATCTATACATATTACAGATGAATTAGGTTTTATAAATTATATTTTTTCATAAAATAAAACGTATGATAGAACTAATTTACTATCAAAATAGATAATGAATCTTGTTCAATTGCTTAAACTGAATAAATAAGTATTTTTGAAGGAATAATTTATCTACGATTTGGCTACGATGTTACCTAGGGGTAAAAAAAAATCTATACGTATTTTAGATTAACTAGAGCTTCAAAAATTAAATTTCACTAAATATAATCTTATTCATATTATTAATTTTAAATTAAAATAAACAAAAACTCTTATTAAAGGCCGTAAGTCAGATAAATAAGTCATATTCGAAGGAATAATTGAATAACTTTATGGCTACGATGTTTCATACGTGTGTTCGTTTGTGCGTGAAAGAAGGCGATAACCAATCACAGCTGAGGAAGATATAGCCAATCAGAGGACTGGAATGTACCACCAAGAGTAACGGGGACTTATGAGTTGCTGTTGGAGGAACCTGCCCAAATACCCGTAAATTTACATGAAAACGCTTATGAAAACAAAATAGGATGAAAAAAACATAATTAACTTAGAGCATTTGACCGAAATGGCTTTAGTGAAGCCGATTTTTTCGTCAACAGCAGCTCATAAGTTGGAGGAACCCTCTCGTCCTATGCATTTTTAGCGGGAAATATCTGTCGTCTCATTGGCTGATACGTTCTCTGCTGTGATTGGTTGTAGTATGTGACGTCAGGCAATAGTATTTAATGAATGAATTCGACTCGGTAGGAGTGAAATATCTATACGCATTGCAGATGAATTAGGTTTTATAAATTATATTTTTTCATAAAAGCAAACTTATGATAGAATTAATTTAATGATAAAATAGATAATAAATCTTGTTCCAATACCTAAAGTGAATAAATAAGTCTTTTTTGAAGAAATAATTAACCAAGATTTGGCTACGATGATAGACATGAGGTGAGTTTGTTTACAAAGGTGACAACCAATCACAGCTGAGAATGAACAGCCAATCAGAGGGCTGGAATATCCCGCCAGGAGAGAGTTCCTGCTACTTACGAGTTACTTGTTCGAGAAACCAGTTACTTATTTACATTAAAAGCTCAAAAGCTTTACCACTATCTATTTGTTCACCAGCAGCAGTCTATAAACCAGAGGAACCATCTCGCCTTATGTATATTTATCGGGAAATATCTGTTGTCTCATTGACTTATTCGTCCTCTGCTTTGATTAGTGGTTGTAAGTGACGTCACTAATTGTATTTTTATGAATGAAATTACGTGTCAGGCCTAGGGGGTGATACCTATACGTATATCAGATGAATTAGGACTTAAAAAAAAACTAGATTTTACAAACTTAACCTTATAAAAGTTAATACTTCTTTAATTAAACAAATAAAGGCTCTTATAAAGGCCTTAATACGTTTTAGTGACATCATCAATAGTAGGATGCATTTTAAACATTGGTTAAATGACTGAATAATTTTGTTTGCTGGTTTAAGGTGGTGAAAATCACTAATGTTGTATATTCAATAGATAATATTATTATAAATAGCTTAGATGGTGAAGGAACTACACAACTTTAATTCGTGTTTTGTAGAATTTCAAATATAATTTGATTACTTAAAGGAATAAATGACTGTTTTGATTACGATGTTTTTGTGTGTGAAGCTGTAGCATATAATTTAAGCAAACATTAAACAGATGATGAAACACTTGAATTAACTTATGATCTGAAAATTACTCCAGCTGGTGTAGATACGTATCTCATAATTGAATAAACTATATAGTTAAACTAGTGTGAATTAATATGGATAGTATTTTCTAATAAGTCCCAGGAACGCTAATATTTAGGAGTGAAACGTAGCTGGATTTCTTTATCAGGAACTCTTAAACTTGTAGATATTAGTGTCTCTCTTATATATATACTAAAAACCATCTTGCTCAACGAGCTGTTTAAGTGTAGTATGGCTTATTATCTTCATGAGCTATGGATGGGGTACTTTGGGGCCATCTGTGTCTACCTGCCGAGTCATTAGCAACCATTGTCTGGCCCTCTCTGGTCCTAGCATGGGTCCTTCACCCCTGCTTGAGTGTTGATCAAGTATATATGGTCAGTCTCTAGGGTATCGCCCTGCTATAGTATTAGCATTATATTGTATTGTATAATAATACAATGTAGCCTACCTTTTCCACTATCTTGGGTTAGAGTTCTCTTGCTTGAAGGTAGGCTACATTTGAACACCATATTTCACCTTTTTACTTATGAAGTAAAAATGTTGAACAACAAAAAGGAAGAAAAGAAACATTAAAGTCATGCATACAGTACACAATGTTTAGTGCACTCACCTCCATGCTAGCAAAGGTTGACCTTCTAGTAATGATTTGTGTCAACATTAAAATAGGTCTTCAACGCTGTGATTAGCAGCAGTAGTAGTGATGGCATTTACATTGTAGATTAAAGCCAGTTGAGATACTACTGCTAAAGAGTTAGGGGTTCCTTTGACTGGCCAGTGTGTTACATTGGATCCTTCTCACTCGTTACGATTCATTTTCCCTTTTCCTACATACACACCAACTAGTCTGGCCTATTCTTTACATATACTCCTTTGTCCTCATACACCTGATAACACCGACATTACCAAACAATTCTTCTTCACTCAAGGGGATTAACTACTGCACTGTAATTGTTCAGTGGCCACTTTCTTTTTGGTACGAGTCGAAGAGACTCTAGATGATAAGCAGCTCTTCTAGGACACTCCAAAATCAAACCATTGTTCTCTAGTCTTGGGTAGTGCCATAGCCTGTGTACCATAGTCTTACACTGTCTTGGGTTAGAGTTCTCTTGCTTGAGGGTACACTCGAGCACACTATTTTACCTTATCTCTTGTTTTGTTAGAGTTTTTATAGTATATATAGGAGATATTTATCTTTTAAAATAGTTAATTTTCCTTTCCTCACTGGGCTATTTTCCTTGTTGGAGCCCCTGGGCTCATAGCATCATGCTTTTCCAACTAGGGTTGTAGCTTAGCAAGTAATAATAATAGTAATAATAATAATTACTACTTTCTATCAATATTGAAACCATTATAACTTTGGTAACAAAAGTAACATCGGCCTTTTTTTGGTTTGTAATGGTACTGTACTAGTCTAGAGTATCCAAGCCTTAGCTCTTAACCATGAAATACAATGTACGATACAGATACCTTGATCAGTCCAGAGTACTTGTGCTCTGCAGATAGGGATTGTCCCTTTAATCATTTTGAATTCATTGAAATCCCAACAGTCAGACCTCCATCATGTCTCAATACTACTCTAGAGGTTTTCATTCCAGTTGTGGAATGATCTCCCTAACCAGGTGCTTAAATCAGTTTAACTTCAAAGTTTCAAATTTGCAGCAAATGTTTTATGTAGAACAGGCTGACACAGGTGTCTTTTTATAGTTTATTTATGAAATCTATTTTAATGTTATCGTTCTTAAATTGGTATTTTAATTGTTCCGTACTTCTCTTGTAGTTTATTTCATTTCCTCACTGGGCTATTTTTTGCTGTTGGAGCCCCTGGGCTTAAAGCATCCTGCTTTTCCAACTAGGGTTATAGCTTAGCTAGTAATGATACTAATACTGATAATAAAACTTGAGATTTGAACAACAGAAGGAATAAGGTGCAAAAAAAAAGTATAACAGAAGGCTAAAATTGTTGATGCTAAAGATGGATTCAAGAAAGGGCTAAATAGCCAGGCAATAGGACCTACAAAGCCAAGCGGAACTCTGGGAAAGTAGTTATATGAAGGATACTCAACTTCTGCGAAAAAGAGGAAGCCAATTCACAAAACTAATCATCAAAGTTTGCAAAAAAAGCACTCCCAAATATCAACTGAACTGTAGCCATTAACTGCGTTCGAAGGAATGGAGAGCAGGAAGGTATAAGGGCACTCGAAGGTGATAGGTGTAGCAGCTCCTTACTTATCCTTCCCCTTAGTGGATTAGACTGGCTAAGGTCTGTTTGGGTTACAGAGATCTATGGTTTTCTTAGGATACGTTCCTGATTATACACGATACCTTCGGATAGTCGTTTCCGGGAGTTGGAATCCTGTGATACCCGACGGTAATTGTCTTGTAATATCAATTGCAGAAATATTATACTGCAGAAGTTGCCAGAAGGAACTTCCATCTGGACGACATGGCTCGAGTCCAAAAATATATTTTTCCCACGTCAAAATCCCTTTTATACACCTGAAGATACATTCACTTACTATATCCAAGTTTTACTTTCATTATAGTTATCAAACTTTAGGAAAACTATGCATCACATTCACAGTCGAATGTAATTTCAGATGCTGTAAGCAATCTATGTATTGGATAAAAATCAGCAAGTTCCTCTGTGACGAGGCAGTCATGAATATCAACCTACTCTGGAAAGATAAATGTCAAAGAGCATAGACACTAAATTCTCTTCAGCCACTTGGAAATGGTTTGAGGGTAGAGGATGTCTTTGATGCCTGATGAACATTTCTCCAAATTGACAATAGCGGTTGTGTGGGATAATTTCTTCTCAGGATGTCAGACAGAAGAAACAACGAAGGAATAAATCTACAGGTCACAGCGGGAAGCTCTCAAGTGTGCTTTTGCATGACTAAAAATGCAGTGAGGATTTATGTGAATACGCATTGGCATACTGAATCAAAAGCTATAAGAGAATACTTCAGAAACCTCTAAGAAATACAATTGAATTAATGCAATCTTGGCACAATGAGAGGTTCAAGGAGGCAGCACAGGAATGTAGATATCCCATACAAAAAGGGAAGCCAAGACAGTTGAACGAGGCAAGCATCAAGGGGGATGAGGAATCGGCTATGCCACAGTTAGAAGTAGCAGCTGTAAATACAATTTACCAGAGAAAGAAAAAAGATGTGAGAAAAATACATCTACAAGATAAAAGTAAAATGGAAGTTTTGTGCACCTGAGAGGCCGTGCCAATTGCTCCGCTAGCGTTGCGTTATGTTTTTACTACAGAAAAGTCAATTTGCAAATCATTACTATGGGAGAAAAAGCCCCACGCCTAGCAAGGTAGTATTGTATAGTACAAGCACCATTTCTGCGAGTAATATTAGCGGCAGACAACAGGCTAGTAAGTCGAAGACGTAATCTAATCCACGTGTCAAATGTTGGTACTGAACCATACATGCAACTGACCGTGAATGTCACAGTTTCACGTATTGATAGATAAAAAATTTGCACATTAGAAGTTATAACTGATATTAAGGCCGAGGTGTGCATTGCTTGGCCAGTATAGGCATAGAGCCTGGAAAATGCTGTGATAGTCAAAATAAATCAGAATTAAATTTGCAACATGCACCAGAAGGTCTGACGAGTGTAATGGGATATTGTCAGGTTAACATTCATTCTATGCTTCCACATCACTAGGGCTGGTCGGTTCCAATTTCCCTATTCAAACAGGTTATGATATTCATGGGAATGCAGTTTTGGGTTTGGAGGGCGATTAATGATACCCAATGAATTGCCATACCTCCCCAAAGAGGATAACGTTCCCCTATTTAAGCAATCGCTGTTGGAACATTTAGATACTGTACTGTACAATATTTCATGCAAATAAATGTTTTCCCATAATACCATAAGGAAAAACATGTCAAAAAGCATGGATGAAGTTCTAGCAGGTAGCTTGCAAGCTGTGTCTTACCGTGGACAGTAAACAAGTGGTGTACTTGCATGGTGGTGGTAGGCAAAACAGATGCCACCCAGAGAAGGGACATACATTTTCAGAAACTCACTGCATGCGGTAAAAGGGAAACGTATCATACATTTGCACCATTTGATATGGTGTCTTATCTCCCAGTATATACTTTTAAGACTGATTGATGTAAAGTTCTCAAACTCACAAACTTAATAGGTTTCAATAAACTGTTTGCAAGTTGAATTTCATTAAATTCTGGCCTAGGGTAGGCGTCACCTAACTCGCATGAGTACGATTTTCGGCTGCAAAGGTCAACGAATAGTCCTGTTTCCTATTGCAAGTGTTGTCTTGCTTACTACATTGAATTATATATTATTTTACTAAAGTATTTCATTATGAACTTTTCATACAATATCTGAGATTTAAGATTTCCGTTGGATTTGTGTTTGTAAGTTGAAGACCCTCTACTATCAAGGATTCCTTTTATTAGTTGGAAAAAGAAAGTCGAAAGCTTCAGACTTTCTTAACCCCTTGGGGAGGTTTCGATATTGTAACTCTAAAACCCAAATGAATTTCAGTTTTGTCAAAGGGGTGAGAACTCTCTGGGTTATTGTGCTTGATGCAATAAATATCTGCCTTCAAAGGATAAGCCGCTTACTATAAAGAAGTACCCGATGCCTGATCAGACAGTTTGGGCTGGTCAATCAGTTGGCTCCCCATTGCAATAACTGTTGTCATAACACTACAGGCATCATGGTAAAACATGCCGGTCATAAGCCCGGATAAATAGGGAGGGTCGAGTGAAGGGTTAATACCCCTATCTGGGAAAAAATCTATGGTTGCTGAAACTCAAGAAAGATGTACACCGAATGGATCTGATGACGACCAGTAAGGAATTGGTCAAACACCCTAAAAAACTCCTATAAAACTTTGAGCATGGAATGTCAAAAGCTTGTACACACTGGATATGGTAAAACTATTATCCAGGAATTAAAAAAAATCACAATATGGATTCAGGTATCCTGCAAGAGACAAGATGGGCAGGATATGGAGAATTCAATATTGTTAAATATTCCATTATTTATTGTATATTGGAAGGACAGATAATTTCCATCAACAAGGAGTGGCAATATGTATATCAGAAAAAGTGAGAAAATCGATGATAGATTTCAAGGCAATCGATGAAGTCACCGAAACCCTCGGCCACCAAGGCCGAGCAGACGTTGCAGTCCTTGGGGTCCCAACACCGCAAGGTTTCGGTGGTAACAACGCAGGCGGCACGAGACCTACACATGGTGTGACCGCAAAAGTTCCTACTCTTGCGGTTAACAACTTGAGGCATTCCATATTCGATGTCTTCAGCGTTTATAGTAGTAGGTTGGCCAGGGCACCAGCCGCCCGTTGAGATACTACCGTTAGAGAGTTATGGGGTCCTTTGACTGGCCAGACAATACTACATAGGACACTTCTCTCTGGTTACGGTTCTTTCCCTTTGCCTACACAGACACAGAATAGTCTGGCCTATCCTTTACAGATTCTCCTCTGTCCTCATACACCTGACAACACTGTGATTACTAGACAATTCTTCTTCACACAAGGGGTTAACTACTGCACTGTAATTGTCCAGTGGCTACTTTCCTCTTGGTAAGGGTAGAAGGGACTCTTTAGCTATGGTAAGCAGCTCTTCTAGGAGAAGGACACTCCGAAATCAAACCATTGTTCTCAAGTCTTGGGTAGTGCCATAACCTCTGTACCATGGTCTTTCACTGCCTTGGGTTAGAGTTCTCTTGCTTGAGGGTACACTCGGGCACACTGTTCTCTCTTGTTTCTCCTCCTCTTGTTTTGTTAAAGTTTTTATAGTTTATATAAGAAATATTTATTTTAATATTGTTGCTGTTCTTTAAACAATTAATTTTTTTCCTTGTTTCCTTTCCTTACTGGGCTGTTTTCCCTGTTGGAGCCCCTGGGCTTATAGCATCCTGCTTTTCCAACTAGGGTTGCAGCTTAGCAAATAATAATAATAATAATAATAATATTAGGCCTCACATGGCAAGACAAAGTACCTCGTTCTGAAATTCTCCACCGTTCAAACCTGCTGAGTATAGAATCCACATTGGCAGAAAAACAACTCAGGTGGATCGGCCACGTCATCCGTATGACAGAACATCGCCAGGTCCTCTACAGTCAGCTCCCTGAAGCTCGGCGTATTCCAGGGGGTCAGAAAAAGACGTACAAGGACAACGTCAAAGCTACGCTCAAGAAGTGCAACATACAACCTGAGCAACTAGAAATGAACACCTCTGACAGACCACTCTGTAAAGCTGGAGTCAATCAACTTGAAGACACCCGGAACCAGGCAAGACAACAGCGCAGGGAGAGAAGACAAAACCGTCGAGATTGGATACCCCCGGTCAACCCAGACCTGACTTGCCAGTTGGGTGGCAGAGTGTGTGGATCCAGAATTGGTCTTAATAGCCATGCAAGATGGCACCAACGACAACAAATCTAACTTCATCCCCATCACAGCGAAGTAGAAGTCGTCTTCGATTCGAAGGGCAGCAATAAGCTAAGCTAAGCTAACTCTTGCGGTTACAGTACATCACACTGCACTTCATTTTCTGCCCCTCCTTTCCAGAGGCAGAAGATGCTGGAGAATGCATAATAAATCCTCAAAAATAGCGATCTAGAACACTAGATGAGCAGGGAGAACGACCGTGCGAAAGCGCTACTGAAATAGGAATGAGCGCCATCTTGGAGCCCTGTAACAGTAGGGGAGGAAGGGTAACCTTGATAACGCCACTCTTCCCCCTCAAAGCGAAAACGCTATTCGGGGTGAAGATTGCTGTGTGTCGTATAAAGATATACATCCTCTGATATTATGCGATATGCTTAAGAAAAATTTTAAGGATACTCGCGCCAGGAGTTAGGATTCTGGAGACTTATGGTTAATTCTCTGGGAGTATCACTGTAGCCAAATATCCCTTAGAAAGCTGTCTATAGGAAGATTCCATCAAGACGACATGGCCATCTCACCCAAAAATAGATTTTTTGCTTTGCTTCAAAATCCATTTATTATCCTACTTCCAGTTAGTCTATTTGATTCATTTTTTTTTTTTTTTTCAGTTCTCTTGACAATTCTCATGACTACAACAGAGGCAGAACACTGCTTTGCAACAATGAAAACCATAAAAACTTTTCTAAGTACTATGAATTCGGATAGACTAAATGCACTTGCAACACTTTCCATGGAGAAAAAATTCCTCAGTTGTCATCCAGAGATCAAGAAAATAATTGATCTTTTCATTCAAATTAAAATGAATTTAATTTTCAAATAAATGGATCAAGCTTAAACAGTAACAATTTAGGTTAAGTAATGAGCCGCCACTGCCCTAAGCATTCCAACACTAAATGAAAGACAACTTGGAGCACAGTTTAGAAACCTATCAATTAGCTACCTGGCATATGCATATGACTCACATAAAAGTTCCCAAAACATTTTAAAAGCAATTTAAGAGGACCATGAATGAAAATCAGTACTTTATAATTATGATGATTTACAAACTAAGAGAGCCCCCGTCTCTAACTCTCATTCTTAGATGCAGTTGCCTGCAACAGATGCATAAATCAGATCGCTATTGGTGGGGGAGAGATTGTATGTCTGTTACATTTTCGGATTGCTGACGGCAAGTCTGCACTTGTAGAGACGGCTCTCATATCTTAAGCCTTCTTGTTGAATTGGTTGCTATCAACCGTACGGCCTCGTCACGTTCTTCTATTGACGTCAGCAGCACCTGAAAAAAAATTTAGAGCACTTATAATTTGTCAAGACATAGACATTTCAAAAACTGTTGAACAAGTCCTAATAACACAAAGAATATATTGGATGATTATAATAGAAGATTGTTTAGCAGCTGCAAGGCTAACCGGAGAAACAGGGCTGTTTGAGAAACACAAGAAAAGGTTGTTTTAAATTCATTTTTACAATACGAGAAATTCAACCAAACACTGTATGGTAGTTTTAATAGGTGAGGAGACTTAAGATGTGCCTTCAAGACAAATTAAACATGAGTTGGTTTCATCAAGTAGAAGTCATGATTGATTGAAATCTATTGTAAAACAAAATGGGAAAATAAAGATTATCTGAAGTAAGGTCACAGGTTACTGTAAAACCTGATTGTGGAATGATCTTCCTAAAGAAACAGACAATTTCATTCTTACATCTACAACATATTACTACGCTAAATCGTAGAGTGAGGTTTCTACACCATAATTCAGAGGACTTGTTTCCAAGCTGCTGTTCATATGTGCATTTCATTTTTACTGCACAGTACTGAACTTTACTGATTTCTTTTCCCTTGAATCACCCTCTTCAAATGCAAGTACTTTATTCTACAAAGAGAGGCTTTACAATGTGCTGGTCATATTTGTTTGGTCCAAAATAACATTATTACTATCATAATCATTAACCCTTTTACCCACAATGTACATACTGGTACGTTTCACAAAACTCATCCCTTTACCCCCAAGGACGTACCGGTACGTCCTCGCAAGAAACTGTTCTTTACATTTTTTTGCATATTTTTGATACTTTAATGAGAAACTTCAGGCATTTTCCAAAAGAATGAGACCAACCTGACCTCTCTATGACAAAAATTAAGGCTGTTAGAGAAATTAAAAAATATATACAGTATTGCAAAATGTGCTTGAAAAAAAATGCCTGGGGGTTAAGGATTGGAAAATTCCAAATAGCGTTGGGGGTAAAAGGGTTAACAATATGTGAACCATGTATTTTTACAACTGGTTATCTTGTGTTTTATCAATCTCGCAACGAATACTGTAGGAAATGCCCCATTCGTGACACAATTACGAGGATTTCAGTGTGAAGCTGGGCTCTTAGGTTAGGATTCCATAGTGGCCTAGATATATCTTGCTCCCCCCAGATTGCTATTTTAGTCTCAGAGCTTTGAATCTCCAAAAATTATCTTCATTTTCTAATTACTTTTTTCATAAATATGCAACTTCCAGTGCACACTTGTCTTCTCTTATTATTATTATCATTATTAAATGCTAACCTACAATCCTAGTTGGAAAAGCAGGATGCTATAAGCCCATGGGCCCAAACTGGGAAAATAGCCCAGTGAGGAAAGGAAACAAGGGAAAATAAAATATTTTAAGAATAGTAATATCAAAATAAATATTTCCTATATAAACAATAAAAACTTCAACAAAACAAGAGGAAGAGAAACTAGATAGAACAGTGTGCTCGAGTGTATCCTCAAGCAAGAGAACTCTAACCCAAGACAGTGGAAGACCATGGGACAGAGGCTATAGCACTACCCAAATTCTGGCCACAGCTTCATCATAGTTTGCAGAATCAGATAGTAAGTTTGAAAGCTCCGTTTCTGAACAAAGTAGTAAAGAGTTTATCGTAAGGATCACTGTGTGCCAGGCACGGCATATGTGCAGTACCCCTTTCAGATCTGTTCCGTAATCATGAACAAACAGTGAGAAATCAAAATTGTTCTCCAGTCTCAGGTAGTGCCATAGCTTTTCACTGCCTTGGGGTAGAGTTCTCTACTTGAAGGTACACTTGGACACACTATTCTATCTTATAACTCTTCCTCTTTTGTATGTTTTTTTTTAATTTTTTATAGTTTTAATATGAAAGATTTATATCAATGTTGTATCCATTCTTAAAATATTTCATAATTGTTCATTACTTCTCTTGTATTTTATTTATTTCCTTTCCTCACTGGGGTATTATTCCATGTTGGAACCCTTGGGCTTATAGCATCCTCCTTTTCTAACTGGTATTGTAGCTCACCTTTTCATAAATATTATGTGAAAGAGACAAATGTATCGAGTGTAAGCAAGAAAAAATTTAACAGAATCTATAAAACAGACATTAAATGTTAGAAATAAGTACTTCATATTGATTAGAGAAGTCAAGGCAATAGATTTTTGGAATAATTTTCTAGAAAATCCCCAGGTCATTTCCAATTTACTTACCAGCTATCAAACAAAAGACAACATCTTTCTCTGGTGACGAGGGGGCCAAGATGAGGCCCAAGGCTCCGATCAGACTGGAAACTGCTGGACACACGTCTGGGGTGCCGTGAGATGCCCATCTTCCACAAGATCTGCAAAAGGAAGACATAAACAGTAAAGAAGGTCCTTAAAACTTACAAATTTAATAGGTTACAAAAAGCTGTTTGTAAGTGAAATTTTGTTAAATTTTGACCTAAGGTAAGCCTAACCTGAAACCCATGACTATGATTTCCGGGTAGAAAGGTCAACAAATAGTCAGGTTTCATATGAAATAGATATCAGGTTATTCCAAATGTTGGTTTACTTATTGCATTAAATGATATATTATTGTTTTATTACAGTATTTCTTTATCTTATCCTTGTTATTTTCAGTTGGATTTGTGTCTGTATCTGCGAATGTTTTTAAGTTGGGGACCACCTGTGCGATGCAAATGCACTTCCCCTGAATAATACATGTTCAGGTTTTAATTATTATCATTATTATTATAATTACTAAAATTAGTATTATTATTAACATGTTATTTTTATTAGTAAAATAAATTTTTGAATATACTTACCCGATAATCATGTAGCTGTCAACTCCGTTGCCCGACAGAATTCTACGGAAGGGATACGCCAGCGATCGCTATACAAGAGGGGGGTGTACTCACAAGCGCCACCTGTGGCCAGGTACTGCAGTACTTCTTGTTGACACCACTTCAATTTTTCCTCGGTCCACTGGTTCTATGGGGAGGAAGGGTGGGTCAATTAAATCATGATTATCGGGTAAGTATATTCAAAAATTTATTTTACTAATGAAAATAACATTTTTCAATATTAAACTTACCCGATAATCATGTAGCTGATTCACACCCAGGGAGGTGGGTGAAAACCAGTGTACATGTATATCAAGAAGCTAAGTATCCCGTATTTCATATTATCAGTTATTCAAAATAACAATGAAATTACAAGTACCTGGTAAGGAAGTCGACTTGAGCCATTACTCTGCCTTAAATAAGTTCGTTGTGGAGGATTAATTTTATTTTAATTTATTTTTTTTGTTTGCCAAATCAAGAGAGAGAGAGAGAGAGAGAGAGAGAGAGAGAGAGAGAGAGAGAGAGAGAGAGAGAGAGAGAGAGAGAGAGAGAGAGTGTTTACAGTATTGGCTTAGTTTTGTCACAGAGAGAGAGAGAGAGAGAGAGAGAGAGAGAGAGAGAGAGAGAGAGAGAGAGAGAGAGAGAGAGAGAGAGAGAGAGAGAGAGAGAGAGAGAGAGAGAGAGAGAGAGAGAGTGTTTACAGTATTGGCTTAGTTTTGTCACAGAGAGAGAGAGAGAGAGAGAGAGAGAGAGAGAGAGAGTTGTTTTAGTATTGTTAAATCGAGACATTTTATTTGCTTTAGTTTTGTCAGAGAGAGAGAGAGAGAATGTTATTTACTTAGTTTTGTCAAACCGCAAGAGAGAGTAAGTGTTTATTTGCATAGTTTTGTGAGAGAGAGAGAGAGAGAGAGAGAGAGAGAGAGAGAGAGAGAGAGAGAGAGAGAGAGAGAGAAAGAAAGAAAGAAAGAATTTCATTTGCTTTAGTTTGCTAGATCGCGCGTGCGCAAGAGAGTAGGCTATGTGTGGTTGTGTGTGCGTGTGTTTGTGTGTCCGCGGTGCGCGCTGAAGAAAAAGGGTAATTAGCGAATGATTGTTTGAAGTTGGAAAGATTGTTGGTATAATTGAGGTTGTTTGTTTACTTTTTTAGCTAGGATAGGGTGGTGATGAATGTCTTGGGCGAAAGCATTGGATAGCGAACGATAGTAGGAGTCGGCTGTGTATTTTTTTTGCTCTTCGAAAGCCGGCTGTGAAGCTTTTTTTTATATTCTGAGTAAGTACTGTTTTTATTTATTTTTGTTAGGCGCGTTCATGAGTGATAGAAAGTTTATTGTTTATCTTTGATTATGGTGCGATAGTTAAGTTAGTTAGGAGTGTTCATAAGTGTTTTTTTTATTTTGGCAGGCCGCGATTCCTCCTTTGGAGAGACCGAATTTTGAAATTGGATTATTGTTGATGACCTGGCCTGTATACGATTTTTTTGGACTGTTTTATTGGATTGCTGAACTGTTGATGACCTGGCCTGTATACGATTTTTTTTGGACTTTTATTGGATTGCTGAACTGTTGATGACCTAGGCCTGTGAATTGAGATTGCTGATAATAATGATGTTTATGATGATGATTATGATTAGAACGACCACCCCAATCACTGAGACAGTTATGGCAAATGGCCACCGAGTGGATTGTTGACCACAAAGCTGTGGTAGTGGGCTGCAAAAGACAGTTGGCAGTGTGTGGACGACTGTTCCATAAAATATATATACGTACATATTTTGGTGTTGGTGGTGTGAGGTTAATGTTAAGTTTTGATAGTTTTTTTTTTGGTTTATTTGAATGGTGTTTATTGTATATTTAGTGTTAAGTTTTGGATGCAGTTGATTTTAGTTTTAAGTGTAAGTTTTTGAGAATATAGTTTTAAGGCTATGTTTTGTTTTCATTTTCCTTCTGTCCAAGAGTCTAGTTTAAAGTAAAGTAAGGGGAAAGTTTGTGTTGTGGGATATTTTGGAAGTAAGAGTGATCAAGGGTGTGGGGGTTGTGTTTGTTGACATCCCGCCACATCGTCTTCCTTACTGAGCGCAGCGTTCCTCTTAGGAGGCTGAACAACTCTAAGGTGCTGAAGTATCAAGGGCTGCAACCCATACTAAAGGACCTCATCACAACCTTTAACCTCGGCGCTTCTCCAGAAAGAATTGACCACCCGCCAAATCAACAAGGATGTGGAAGGCTTCTTAGCCGACCGTACAACCCATAAAAAGTATTCAAGAGAAAGGTTAAAAGGTTACGGGATTATGGGAATGTAGTGGCTGAGCCCTCGCCTACTACTGCATTCGTTGCTACGAATGGTCCCAGGGTGTAGCAGTACTCGTAAAGAGACTGGACATCTTTGAGATAGAATGATGCGAACACTGACTTGCTTCTCCAATAGGTTGCATCCATAACACTCTGCAGAGAATGGCTCTGTTTGAAGGCCACTGAAGTAGCCACAGCTCTCACTTCATGTGTCCTTACCTTCAGCAAAGCAAGGTCTTCTTCCTTCAGATGAGAATGTGCTTCTCTAATCAGAAGCCTGAATAGTAAGAAACTGAGTTCTTAGAACTTGGAAAAGAAGGTTTCTTGATAGCACACCATAAGGCTTCTGATTGTCCTCGTAAAGGTTAAGACCTTTTTAGATAGTACCTAAGAGCTCTAACTGGGCAAAGTACTCTCTCCAGTTCATTCCCCACCAAGTTGGACAGGCTTGGGATCTCGAACGACTTAGGCCAAGGACGTGAAGGAAGCTCGTTTAGCAAAAACCGAGCTGCAAGGAACATGTAGCCGTTTCAGATGTGAAAACAATGATCCTGCTGAAGGTGTGGATCTCACTTACTCTTTTAGCTGTTGTCAAGCACACGAGGAAAAGAGTTTTTAATGTGAGGTCCTAAAAAGAGGCTGATTGGAGAGGTTCAAATCTTGATGACATAAGGAACCTTAGGACCACGTCTAGATTCCAGCCTGGAGTGGACAACCGACGTTCCTTTGAGGTCTTAAAAGACCTAGGGAGGTCCTGTAGATCTTTATTGGTGGAAAGATCCAAGCCTCTGTGGCGGAAAACCGCTGCCAACATACTTCTGTAACCCTTGATCGTAGGAGCTGAAAGGGATCTTACTTTCCTTAGATATAACAGGAAGTCAGCAATCTGGGTTACAGTGGTACTGGTTGAGGAAACTGCATTGGTCTTGTACCAGCTACGGAAGACTTCCCCTTGAGACTGATAGATTCTGAGAGTGGATGTTCTCCTTGCTTTGGCAATCACTCTGGCTGCCTCCTTCGAAAAGCCCCTAGCTCTTGAGAGTCTTTCGAAAGTCTGAAGGCAGTCAGACGAAGAGCGTGGAGGTTTGGGTGTACCTTCTTTACGTGAGGTAGACGTAGAAGGTTCACTCCTAGAGGAAGAGTCCTGGGAATGTCGACCAGCCATTGCAGTACCTCTAAGAACCATTCTCTCGCGGGCCAGAGCGGAGCCAACCAACGTCAGCCGTGTCCCTTTGTGAGAGGAGAACTTCTGAAGTACCCTGTTGACAATCTTGAACGGCGGGAATGCATACAGGTCGAGATGGAACCAATCCAGCAGAAAAGCATCCACGTGAACTGCTGCTGGGTCTGGAATCGGAGAACAATACAACAGGAGTCTCTAGGTTATCGAGGTAGCAAACAGATCTATGGTTGGCTGACCCCACAGGGCCCAAAGTCTGCTGCAAACATTCTTGTGAAGGGTCCACTCTGTGGGGATGACCTGACCCTTCCGGCTGAGGTGATCTGCCATGACATTCATACCGCCCTGAATGAACCTCGTTACCAGCGTGAGCTTTTGATCTTTAGACCAGATGAGGAGGTCCCTTGCGATCTAGAACAACTTCCACGAAAGAGTCCCTCCCTGCTTGAAGATGTAAGCCAGGGCTGTGGTGTTGTCAGAGTCCACCTCCACCACTTTGTTAAGCTGGAGGGACTTGAAGTTTATCAAGGCCAGAAGAACCGCCAACAACTCCTTGCAATTGATGTGAAGTGTCCTTTGTTCCTGATTCCATGTTCCCGAGCATTCCTGTCCGTCCAAAGTCGCACCCCAGCCCGTGTCTGATGCGTCCGAGAGGAGAAGGTGGTCGGGTTTCTGAACAGCCAAAGATAGACTTCCTTGAGAAGAAAGCTGTTCTTACACCACGCGAGAGAAGACCTCCTCTCTTCGGAAACAGGAACTGAGACCGTCTCTAGCGTCATGTCCTTTATCCAGTGAGCAGCTAGATGATACTGAAGGGGGGGAGGTGGAGTCTCCCTAACACGATGAACAGGGCCAGCGATGAAAGTGTCCCTGTTAGACTCATCCACTACCTGACTGAGCATCGGTTCCTTCTCAGCATGCTCTGGATGCATTCTAGGGCTTGGAAGATCCTTGGGGCCGACGGAAAAGCCCGAAAAGCTCGACTCTGAAGATCCATACCCAGGGAGACAATGGTCTGGGATGGGACGAGCTGAGACTCCTCAAAATTGACCAGGAGGCCCAGTTCCTTGGTCAGATCCATAGTCCATCTGAGAATCTCCAGACAGCGACGACTTGTGGGAGCTCTTAAAAGCCAGTCGTCTGACGGAGCCGGACACAAGATCATGGTACTGCTGCACAGTCTGTGAACTGTCAACCATGGGGAAGCGAGGAAGTACAGTGACAACCCGAAGCTGTCTAGACTGTCTGGGTCGTACAGACAACTCCTTATCGGGTTGCTGAGGTTGCCGCACTGCGTCACAACAAGTCACTTCTGCTGGTTGTTGAACGTCTTCCCAGTGACACACTGACTCCGTAAACAAAAAAATCCTCTAACAAGGACTAAGCTTGGACTGCATGTCTTGCAACACAGCTCAAGGTCTATGGGAGCAGGTGTGGTAACAGACGGGGTTAGCGACTGAAGTGGAACCATTACCTTCCCTGGAAGCATGTTATGCTTAAATAAAAGTCCATAGGAGGCTACGCAGCTAAAGGCTCCTCTCCAAATGACAGAGTCCTCAAGGGAATATCAGAAGGAGGGAGAAAAGCACTTTCTCATCTACAGGGACCATATCCGAGAAAAGCTAAGTTCTCTCAGTGAGGGTTTCAATGGTGCAAAAGCAGCAGACTAGAAGGCAACGTTATGAAACTGCTTGACAGTCTAGTGAGTTGGCAACAACCAAAGATGTGTGACTGAGAAGCATGCGGTAAGGTATGCAGAGCATGTTGTATGCAGAGCATGCTGTATGCAGAGCATGCTGTATGTAGAGCATGTTGTATGCAGAGCATGCTGAATGCAGAGCATGCTGTATGCAGAGCATGTTGTATGCAGAGCATGCTGAATGCAGAGCATGCTGTATGCAGAGCATGTTGTATGCAGAGCATGCTGTATGCAGAGCATGCTGTATGTAGAGCATGTTGTATGCAGAGCATGCTGAATGCAGAGAATGCTGTATGCAGAGCATGTTGTATGCAGAGCATGCTGTATGCAGAGCATGCTGTATGCAGAGCATGCTGTATGTAGAGCATGCTGTAAGGTAAGCAGAGCGTGTTGCATGGCGTGTAACATTTCTCAGAAATTCCATGACCAGTGCTAGAGTGAGTAATATCGCATTACCGTCCATTGAAAGTGCACGTGCCGAGGGAATTGATTTAGACTGTTTTGTTGATGAATTTGATAGCCGGCATGATAATCGTAGAATTAAGCTACACTAAATGTACTATAATCTACTTCACCTCAGGAAAGGGAAACTCGCCCTGTTGGCAACACTGCATTACTTCATGCATGCTTGCATGACGTTTTAATATCAACATAATATTTACCTTACATTCATAACTCATGATTCATTTTTGTTTTGAAGATATTTTTGCCATATTTTGCGATATTGTTAAAAATATATTGCAAGGAATACATATATATTTTTATATAAGTAATACAAATAACCTCCATATCATAATGTTTGTGTAGGCATACATGTATATGATTACAAATGCAAGTTATGAAAGTAATGAGGTGTTATTATTGTCATTTGTTATTTCCAAGTTGAATGGGAAGAGGCTCAAGTTGAGGAGAAAGTGGCAGATGCATGCGTTGAGGTGGCTGACTCATAGCATGAGGTTGCTGCCTCAAGAGTTGCGCTTGCTGTAAGGGTTGCGGATGCGCAGTAGCAGGTTCCTGAGGAACGAGTTAAGGTTCCTGAGGTGTGAGCTGCGAGAGTGAGGTAGCGGTTGCGCAGAACGCAGTTCTTGTCTCGCGAGTTGAGGTTCCTGAGGTGCTAGCCTAAGCTGCAGCGAGTGCTGAGGTGGCTGCCTCATTGATGGAAGAGGTTGTCGTACCTCAAGAGATTGTTGCCTCGCTGGTGGAACCGCAAGCGGAAGCGGAGGAAGTAAGGTATAAGATTCCTGCTCCCATTGCTGAGGTTGCCTTAAGGAAGGCGGAGGTTGCTGCACACCGCTGGTAACTGGCAACTCAGTACGCGGTAAGGTATCCTGAGGAACCTCAACATCGTACGCCTGGCAGACTGGACTGCGGTGAGGCGGAGCGATCGCAGGAGGAGGTGTAACCTTCTCAGCCTGACACTCACGCATTAAGACCGCAAGCTGTGACTGCATGGACTGCAGCAAAGTCATCTTGGGGTCGGCAGACGCTAAGGTCTGCTGAGGCAAAGCCTTAACAGAAGATGAGGTCTGTTGCGGCATCACCTTACCTCTCTTAGGAGGTGTGCAGTCACCTGATGACTGCGGAGAGTCAGAGCTAACCCAATGACTGCATCCGGGTTGTTGAACTCTAGAGGTCTGGACTTTACGTTTAAGAGGTCTTGAGACCTGAGTCCAGCGTTATCTCCCCGAAATTTCTTCTGCAGACGAGTAAAATAAGGGCTCAATCGTCTGCGGGTGGGAGTGACGGTCTCTGTAAGACACGCCCGCAACCACCGAGGATACTTCTGTGCGCCGATCAAGGCCTGCCGAACCCTTTTGCCCTTCGACATTGCTTCTCCCCTGGGCTTGGGAGCTTGCAAGAGGTCCCGGACTGGGAGGACGACTGGCACGCAAGAAGTACCCTCACGCACAACACTGACACACTTTGCGCTAATCACTTATCACTTTTGAATTTCTGTTTGCACTTATTTCACTGAACTCGAAACTTTAAGTGGTTTGTACCTGAAACACGCAATTCTATCCTTCTTTAAAAGTTAGTAATTGCGAAAACAGAATTACAATGTAACAGAAAAATCTAATGAAAGATAAATAATTCAGTGGCTGGAAAGAGACTAAACACTAGATCAAATAAACTACGTTTAAAATCTCTCACCGCATAAAGCTTGAGAACAAGAATAAACTCTAGAAACGTTTACCTTCTTCCCCTAAAGAGACTAGGGAGAAGAGCAAAAACGATAACAACGTTACTCGCTTGAACGAAACGTTTATCCAGCTCTCTCTCTCTCTCTCTCTCTCTCTCTCTCTCTCTCTCTCTAGACTTAGAACCTGAGAGAAGAGCCCAATCATATATACTCGTTAAAACATATTATTGTTAAAGGAAAAAAACTGAAAGATTTCCCAAATAAAAAGTTCCTTTATTAGAATTAAAACCATTAAGCTAAGAAAGAATGAACAAAACGTTATAAACGGTTTACTCTTACTGCAACGTGACACCGTGAAAATTCTCTCTCTATCGTAACGATAGAGCGCAAGTTGAACGTTCTGAACGTCAACAACTGCAGAGACAAAACAAAACGTTAGTTCAACTTTGAAACAGTACGAGACTATCAAAGAAATTCTTTCAAATACATTAAAATAGCATAATATGTTAACAGGTAAAACCGAAATGACGGGCTCAATGTTAATTAACTTCGGTACAAGAAAAGACCGCCTACTATTAGGAAAGGTCGAATATAAACAAATATAAAAATTAATTTTAATAATTTTATAATAAAAGGAAGTTAATCGAAGAGGCCTATAAAAGGCGGAGAGATATAAAATAAATCTATAACTTTTGTTAAGCAAAATTAAGAAAGAGAGTCTATACTCTCTTAGACACCAACACTTCCGTCTAAGGGAAGGGTCGGCCATTTAAAGGTGAAAGAGAGTTCATACTCTCTTCGTCACCATAATTAATCAAATTAATTCCAAAAGCTATTAATAGAACTTCCTGAATAGCGAAAGCTGAAATCTTAGAGCAATACTTCACCAAAAACCGTGAACAAGACTCCAAAATTATAAGCGTATCCATGAACGTCTTGCCGGAAGCACGACAGAGGAAAAATTGAAGTGGTGTCAACAAGAAGTACTGCAGTACCTGGCCACAGGTGGCGCTTGTGAGTACACCCCCCTCTTGTATAGCGATCGCTGGCGTATCCCTTCCGTAGAATTCTGTCGGGCAACAGAGTTGACAGCTACATGATTATCGGGTAAGTTTAATATTGAAAAGTTACAGATTTATCCTTGGGTCAAACCAAACTTGACTACCAAGTTTGGCCAAAATTGGTATGACAGTTTTTGTGTAAAGTTGCTTACATACAAACAAACAGACAGGAGTGACTGCATAACCTTCACAAAATTTTGAAGGCCATTCATCTGCAAGAAATTCTATTTACCAACATCTGAGTTACATCATTCAACCATAATCATGGATACAGCAGTACTGTACTAATTCAATTAAAAGAAATTATATACATGTATAAAAATCGTCTTGGGTTAGAGTTCGCTTGCTTGGGGGTACACTCAAGCTCACTATTCTATCTTATTTCTCTTCCTCTTGTTTTGGTAAAGTTTTTAAAGGAAATATTTATTTCAATATTACTCTTCTTCAAATATTTTATTTTCCTTTCCTCACTGGGTATTTCCCCTGTTGGAGCCCTTGGGGCTTATAGCATCTTGCTTTTCCAACTAGGGTTGTAGCTTAGCAAGTAATAATAATAATAATAATAATAATAATAATTTCTTTTTGTCATCCGAGATATACTAATTCACAGAAAATGTTCCTATGGCATACAGTATTATTATTCAATGGCCGCCAATATACACGTAAGGGAAAGCAGCATGCAGAGCGGCTGAGACTAAAAACAAACAAAACTATAAAGTTAACGTGTGTCGCTACCTAGAATTATCGAAACAGACAATTATAATACAGTGATACCTCGGTAGTCGAACGACTCTATACTCGAACAATTCGGAGTTCGACCAAAATTTTCGAGAAATTTTTGCTGCGGTGCTCGACCAAAAATTCGGTACTCGACCAGCCGAACACGTGACGACCGCATGGGCTTTGTGATGATCGCGCCATCTCGGCCACTCTCGCTTGTTCGGGAAGCATCAGTTCTCTCGAGAGCGTCACTCAGACAACGCGCGATCAGCATTCGTTGTGATTTAGTGATTTTCAGTGCTTTTAATTGCTTTTTTAGCTTTCATAATGAGTCCCAAGAAAGTAATGAGTGTTAAGGGGAAGGAGAAGAGGAAAACAGTGCGAACAACGATCGAGTTGAAGAAGGAAATTATAGCGAAATATGAGAATGGTGTACGAGTGTCCGATTTAGCGGTAGAATACGGAATGGCGAAGTCGACCATTTCTACGTTTTTAAAGCATAAAGAAATGATTAAGAAGGCGAATGTTGCAACGGGAGTTACGGCGGTAACTAAGCAAAGGCCACAAGTGATTGAGGAGATGGAAAAGTTGCTTTTAATATTTATTAAAGAAAAACAGTTGGCCGGGGAAAGTGTTAGTGAAGCGTTCATTTGTGAAAAAGCGTTGCATATCTATGAAGAATTAGTGAAGAAAAGTCCGAGTACCAGTGAAAGTGATTCATTTACATTTAAAGCGAGCAGGGGTTGGTTTGAAAAGTTTCGTAATAGAACAGGTATTCATCGTGTTACTAGGCATGGGGAGGCAGCTAGTTCGGATCAAATTGCAGCCGATAAATACGTGGGGGAATTCGATCGGTACATAAAAGAACAAAATTTGATCGCACAACAAGTCTTTAATTGTGATGAGACTGGGTTATTTTGGAAGAAAATGCCAGCCAATACGTACATTACCAAGGACGAGACGAAGATGCCAGGTCACAAGCCAATGAAAGATAGGCTAACATTGTTGCTGTGTGCAAATGCAAGTGGCGATTGCAAGATCAAACCCTTGTTAGTGTACCACTCGGACAACCCCCGGGTGTTCAAACGAAATAATATTTGTAAAAGTGCACTACCAGTTATGTGGCGCTCGAACACTAAATCTTGGGTCACAAGACAATTCTTTACTGAGTGGATAAACGAAGTGTTTGCCCCCCAGGTTAAGGCTTACCTCATTGAAAAGAGCTTGCCAATGAAATGTCTTCTGGTTATGGACAATGCTCCTGCACATCCTCCAGGTCTCGAGGATGACTTGAAAGAAGAATACAGCTTTATCAAAATCAAATTCTTGCCCCCCAATACTACTCCCATACTCCAGCCCATGGACCAACAGGTCATTTCAAACTTCAAAAAACTCTATACCAAGGCCCTTTTCAGAAAGTGTTTTGAAGTGACCAGTGACACGAAGTTGACCCTAAAGGAATTCTGGAAGGAACACTTCAGCATCCTCAACTCTGTTAACATGATTGACCAAGCTTGGCGAGGTGTGACCTATAGGACATTGAACTCTGCCTGGCGTAAGCTGTGGCCATCATGTGTCACAGAGAGGGAGTTTGAAGGTTTCCAACCAGAGGCGGGTCCAAGCACTGCTACCCCTGTAATTTCTGATGACACTGATGTCGTTGAGGAAATTGTTGTCATGGGCAGGAGTTTGGGGCTTGAGGTCGACAAGGATGATATTGATGAGCTTGTAGAAAGCCATTCTACCGAGTTGACTGTGGAGGAATTGTTGCACCTGCAACAACAACAGCAGCAGGATCTGATTGTGGAGCAGGAATCTTCAGAAGAGGATGAGGTAAGGGAGGATGTTCCAAGTTCTCTCATCAATGAAATTTGTTCCAAGTGGGCAGATGTGCAGGCTTTTGCTGAAAAATACCACCCAGAAATTGCAGTAGCAAACCGGGCAGTGCATATGTTTAATGATAGTGTCATGTATCATTTTCGAAGAATACTGCAGAGGAGGAAGAAACAATTAACAATAGACCAGTTTTTCACAAAAGAAAAGAAAGCTGCTACATCAAAGCCTGTTTCTCCTCCAAAGAAGAGACAAAGAAGAGAAGAAACCCCTGAAATAGATCTGCCCACCCTTTCATTGGAGAGAGAAACAACTCCTGAAGGAGAACTACCCCGCCACATCATGGAAGGGGACTCTCCTTCCAAGCAGTAACCTCCCCCTTCCATCCTCTCCACATCCATCCCTGTATGCCATCGAACCGCTGCTCAAAGGTATGTTCACTACAGTACAGAAAATGGTTTAAAATTGTTTTATTTTAGTACAGTAAATGGTTTAAAATTGTTTTATAGGATTTTCTGACCAATTTCATACACATTTAGATAATTATTGTTGTTTAGGTACACGTTTTATTAATATTTTGGGCCTGTTCGAGTGCTTGGGAACGGAATAGAATATATACCATTATTTCTTATGGGGAAAAAAAATTCGGTACTCGAACAAATCGGAGGTCGAACACGGATCTCGAACGGATTATGGTCGAGTACCGAGGTATCACTGTACTCAACTTGGGAGCAGGAATCTCCAAAACGACTGACATCTTCAAAAACACCGAAACCCAAAGCTATGAAAGCAACGTGTCCGAATCTCACTGGCGCTAGAAAAGGAATGAGGGAAGAAGCGTGGGTAGTGGTAGGGGTGGGACGGTAGTCGTAGCAGAAGGCAGTGGTTGGATGTAGAACGGCACCTCGTAGTATCGGGGATATCGAGGAAGGAGAGGACTAATTGGTAAGGGGCCTCTGGTAGTGGTTCTAACACGCCCCAGTTACTATACCGACGCTCTATTAGAGTGAGTGAGTTGGGTTTATTCCTTGCATTTCATGCAACTTTTTCTCTGGTATATTTAGCAGTATTTATACCTTAGAAATGGTGCTATAAGGAGCATTTCACGGAGCGACACAGGTCGAGCCCAGAAAAAACATTTATTATTATCATTCCTTTTCTGTACTGTATTCTACTATTTATTATCCATTTAACTATAAATTTCTTATCACATCGATCAAAACCATAAACCCCATGCATTTCAAGTAACCCCTTTCTTTTTTGAATGAGACTTTTTCACCTTTCTATAGATGTCTCTTTCCAGCTATACTCTCAAGGGGTTAACTACTGCACTGCAATCGCCCAGTGGCTACTTTCCTCTTAAGGGTAAGGGTAGAAGAGACTCTCTAGCTATGGTAAGCAGCTCTTCTAGGAAAAGGACACTCCAAAATCAAACCATAGTTTTCCAGTCTTGGATAGTGCCATAGCCTCTGTGCCATGGTCTTCCACTGTCCTGGGGTAGAGTTCTCTTGCTTGAGAGTGCACCCATAAACACTATTCTATCTGTTTCCTGATTGTACTATTCTTCCCTAATGGAGTCCTTGGGCTTACAGCATCCTGCTTTTCCAACTAGGGTTGTAACTTAGCTGGTAATAATACTACGGCTATTCAGATAAACTAGTCTTCCTCCTTTGCCCAATATTCTTGAACATTAAAAACCAGAGGAATTACAGATGAGGGAGAAATTATATATAAAATGAGCCTCTTCAGTCCTTTCTAGCTATAAAAATAGCACTACCAAGGAACATGTTTACAGCATGATGAGAACTGCCTCAATAATAGCCCTACTGTCATCACTAACCTGATCTTAAACGAACTGCTCATAAGTTTCGTAACTGCTGCTTTTCCATCAACCCATGCCGACTGACTTCAGGGCCCTGAACTTATCTGCTGCCCATTAAAAGTTTCACTTGAAAATGGGGAGACTAAACTATATAACCTTCGTACTGACAAATAGATTAAAGTCCGGGAAGACTTAAAAGATATTTCTTCATCACACTGTTAAAAAGAAAGAAAAAAAAATATTTGTAAAGGTATGATGGTATGAAAACTGTAAATACGCAGCAAACACAATTTGACCTATATCTATAGTGTACTTTTCTGTACTAAACCATTGAGTAGTAACCTCTACGTGGAGTCAGACATACAGATTTTTTTCACAGATCCCTTGAATTCACGGCAATTTAAGCCTAGATCTTCATTTCAACATGTCTTTCCATTTGTTGTCCCCCCAACCAAACTCTTTCCAGTCTAATTCTTCTTTCCTTCTTTTGTCATATGTTTGATTCAAACTCTTGACTTACAACAAATCAAAAGATAATGGTCATGTATGTGTGTGTGTGTGTGTGGGGGGGGGGGGGGGGTTTCAGACAAGCGGAAGTGTGGTAAAGCACAATTGAAAATAATATGGTGGTCATAGATATTTCAAAAATCGAGATGATTAGGAAATTGGACAAGTCAATGAAGTGGTTCAAATGGAATGAACCGGTGAATAACTCATATAATGGCTCAGAGAGCAAGGTAGGAAAGGGACATGTTATTGAAGAGAACTGCGCGATAACTCGTTCATTTGAATCACATATAATTTATCAAAATACCGTTTGAAAAAACCATAAGGATGAAATACCCTTTCCACGTACTACAAGATTTTATGTGAAGGAGTTAACGTACTTCTAATATTGTACCTTTAACGTGATCCACTTCATACACTTCCCCCTCATTGATGCACCCGCCTCCAGTCTGACCCGTGGCGACGAAGCGCGACGTCCCCAGAGCCTCGCGTATGGCATCGTAAATTTTCGACGTCATTGCAAGAGGTCCTGAAATTGTCATGGAGAATATCAGCACATAATACAGTACAGTAATCAATAAAATCTAATGTATTAAATACAGTAATATATCTAAACATGTACTAGAGCAATGTATAAGCATAATGAATACCAACATCTTCAGAGTAAAAATTTTCTTTTAAACAAAATTGATTTTCTAGTAGAAAATTTTCATTTTACAATTACTGTACTTTAGCTTATTTTTATATACAATTCCATTTCAGATGCATTCCCCTCGGTATCTGCACGACATCGATGCCTCCAGTAGCAGTACAGCAAAAGGCATTTTCTACAGATCCTCACATTGAGTGGCTACAACTCGATAGTATTTTTACAAGGTTTTAAATCAATTTGTCTAACCCAGATTAAAAATGACAAATTTAAAAAGTAATTTGTATTTTCCTAATTATACAAACCTGAGTTCTTTACTCATAGGCGAAGGATAACATCGAAGCTGGGATACGGCAGTTAAAACTTTTAACCCTTTTACCCCCATAGGACGAACTGGTACGTTTCAATAAACTCATCCCTTTACCCCCATGGACGTACCGGTACGTTCTTGCAAAAAACTGCTACTTACATTTTTTTTGCATATTTTTGAAAATTTTTTGAGAAACTTCAGGCATTTTCCAAGAGAATGAGACCAACCTGACCTCTCTATGATGAAAATTAAGGCTGTTAGAGCAATCTAAAAAAATATACTGCAAAATGTGCTTGATAAAAAAAATAACGCCTGGGGGTTAAGGGTTGGAAAGTTCTAAATAGCCTGGGGGTAAAAGGGTTAACGAGGTATAAACACCAGGCAGGTTGTTACCCTGAAAGGTTGTCTCCCCTTTAGCAAACTGTGACCTCAATTAGCTGCGGAAGGTAGTTACCCTGAAAGGTTGTCTCCCCTTTAGCAAACTGTGACCTCAATTAGCTGCGGAAGGTAGTCACCCTGAAAGGTTGTCTCCCCTTTAGCAAACTGTGACCTCAATTAGCTGCGGAAGGTAGTCACCCTGAAAGGTTGTCTCCCCTTTAGCAAACTGTGACCTCAATTAGCTGCGGAAGGTAGTCACCCTGAAAGGTTGTCTCCCCTTTAGCAAACTGTGACCTCAATTAGCTGCGGAAGGTAGTCACCCTGAAAGGTTGTCTCCCCTTTAGCAAACTGTGACCTCAATTAGCTGCGGAAGGTAGTCACCCTGAAAGGTTGTCTCCCCTTTAGCAAACTGTGACCTCAATTAGCTGCGGAAGGTAGTCACCCTGAAAGGTTGTCTCCCCTTTAGCAAACTGTGACCTCAATTAGCTGCGGAAGGTAGTTCCCCTGAAAGGTTGTCTCCCCTTTAGCAAACTGTGACCTCAATTAGCTGCGGAAGGTAGTCACCCTGAAAGGTTGTCTCCCCTTTAGCAAACTGTGACCTCAATTAGATTGCAGCCGGCAGAAGAGGTGGGGGCTTTCGCACCACTACCCAGTACCCACCGCCTACTGCTAACATCTATTTGTACGTTTTTAGCTGCCAAGTTTATTATTAAAAAACGAAGGTTGGCGATTGCGTTGGAAAAACTATGGTTTTCCACCAGTCCTCTCTATCAAAATCATTCAAATCACCTTAAAATACATCATTTAATAGTCTTGTTTTCTCCATAGGTCATTGTACTATTGTATAATTTTACCATAAATTGTAATCGACGCAGAGGCACACGAATATAGAAGGTCCAAACTTAGAAATATTTGGGAGCCTTTGTAGATCAGCGGCCAGGTCCTCCCGCGGACATAGAAAACGGGAATTTCTTCCCGTTTTCTAACCCTTCGTAAGACGTGGCCGTTGTTCTACAACAGAATGTTCTGCCAAAACTCTAGAATAGAACACTGCCTAACCTGAATGTGCCCACCTAACCTTACCTACAACTCGTGTCTCTCCTTAACGGGGGGGCTAACGCCCCCCTGCGACCCCCCGTACATAGCCGTATAATTATTCTTAAACACCTAAACGGGGGGGCTACCGCCCCCCTGCGACCCCCCTTACACTTGCCTATTCTTAATCGGCCGACATCATGCATACATGTGGCCGCGATCACACAAACCAGAAACGGAGAGGGTTGTACTTACATTATTTCCTGTTCAGCTTGCGGGTTTATTCGTAACCTCTACAACGGCGCCCCACACTTATTCAAAGTCACTGAAGTCCGAGTCTTCAACTGGTATTGGCTTTCTGCCGAGAGACAACTTCTTCTTCTTTTGGGGAGGGCACGTTGGAGGGGCACTTTTAGGAGATGTACGGTGATGGGACACCTTTTTTTGTGGAGGGGACGGGTGTTGGGACGGACCAGGACTTTCGGAATCAGAATCGTGGGTATTGAGCGGATAAACACGTTTAACTAATTCCAGGAATGCCTTCAGTCTACACCCCTTACCGATCAAATAACGTTTTTGAATTATATACATCGCAAAGTAGCTTTCGTATAAATGTTTCTGAGTACCGAATTTCGGTAGAACAGATCTTTTTAGTACTCGCCACTGTGATTCGATTGTATTGGTGTGCACACTGGGATCTTTTGGACTCACAAAGTTAATGCTATGATTATCAGTTTTGTGTTGAAGAAATTGATCCTTGATATTATTATAGGCCTTCCAACAGTCCGAAATTATTGTAGTTTCGGGATGGACGTACTCTAATAATATTGGGAGCAATGTCTTTTCCGAACGATCCTCGACAACCCTGAAAAAAGTCTCACGTGTTTCCCGGTCAATCCCGCCGAACACCCATTTGCCATCGACCTTGCTGCCAACGTTATATTTTCTTTTTCCGAATTTACTCTCGTCTATCTCGACAATATGTCCTGGTCCGCCAATTTTTTTACTGTCCATCACTAAGATGTCCGCACACACGTCGCGACAGAAGTTGTACCAATCAACTAGTGTGTGAGAGGCAAACTTTTTGTACAGAGGGAGAATCTGGTTCTGAGAAAAACCATAAATAAAACTTGCTAATATAACGAACACATCTTCGTACGGTAGCTTTGATCGTGAAAAAAAGCTACCGTGGTTAGGGGCGATCTTCTTTCGGCAATAACTATATGAACAACGCCAAAAAAACTTAGCTTTTCCACTATTCGCCGATTTTCCATCATACTTGTAGCGCATTTCACCGATATGACATTTTGCACAAATGCCGGAAAAGTCGCCTAAAAGTCCCATTTTATATAAATATTTTGAAAACTCAGCACTTGTTGTAAAGTTCATAATCCTCAACATACTAGGATTGACTGAATTGAAAAAAGATTCACAAGTATCTACACACTGGTTAGTTGCCATCGCGCCACGTTGGTAAAGAATGAGCATTTCCGACCCTCGATGGGTGCTCCCGTTTCCGTATTTGAATTTTAGAAAAAATGAGTTATGATTGGGTGAAAAAGTTAATCCCCGTTAATCCCCAGGTCAAGTGGGGTCCCATTGGGTCGTTTCAAATTGCCGCGGCCGATTAATAATTCAGAATTCCGCCGCTATGGCGCTGTTGATTCGATCAGAACGTCATCTATAGGGAATTCTAGGAACTATGGGAGCGAGAAACTGCGTGGCAAGGTACAGAGCTCGTTCGACTTATAAATTTCACGTCGAATTAGATGGTTTTCAAAATCTTTGTATATCGGTATAGTAAGTACTTACCCTGGATATTTATAACATTCTGAACAGTTAATATTCTATACAAGTTTCCGATAAAGTTGAAAATAAGGCGGCCGCTATCATACATGCAGTTGGCCGCTATCATACATGCAGTTGGCCGCCATCCTACACACATCCCAATATTTGGTTATACAAACAAACAAAAATCTAACTGAAAATAAAAAAGATAAGATTGAAAAATACTGTAATTAAAAAATATTATATCCTTTAATACGATAAAAAAAAAAAAAAAAAACATTTAAAACAATCTGATATCTATTTCATATGAAACCTACTTACACTGACATATTCTAAGTTAGACATAATAATACAGACAAGTGGCCGCTCTCGTACATACACCCCTAGGCCAAAATGTAACGAAAATCGACTTAAAAACAGCTTCTTGGAACCAATTAAGCTCATGGGGTGTATGTACAATAGCAGCCACCTGTATTAATCATAGGCTTGTAGGTTAGGTTAGGAGGGGAAAGTTTAGGTAAGTTTATGTTCCTTTATAATGAACGTGCGAGGAACTGTACCGAACTGGCCGCTGATGTACAAAGGCACCAAGTTCAAGTTTTGGACTTTCTGTATATTGCAATCTCGCTTTCTAACACGGTCTAATCCACAATATCTTTGCTTGTTTAGGTATCGCGCTTATGTATCCCACTTACCTAACCTAAGACAGACGTACTTTCTAAAAGTGATTCGCGGAATCTCCGTAAAGCGTGAAAAGTATTTTCACAAATGAAAAACTTACAGGACCAGAATTTCATGTTATTTCCAATAAAAGCTAGTTATATATACTACGGTACAGCTTAATTACTAGGACATAGTTAATATTAATTTTCAATAGCAAATATCTACACCGAACTGGCTTAGGGTAGCCTAAGCTAGTCTTGGCCTTCACCTAATTATAGCTATTAAATCAAATTATACTGTATATCAAGAGGTAATTGCTTCGTAAAACATGTATGATATATATTCATTACTTATAAATATCTATATTTAATTAAAAAAAAAAGTCTCAGTTCAATTTAAAAACACGTATTTTACGAGGCGTCTCCAATACCCTGCGAGAAATCCTGTTTCAATATCGGTTAATATCTCAATATATAATTAAGCTTTCAAGCTTTTAATGTATATAATGGCACCTATAGTATTAAATAAAGCTTTAGCTTCACGTATTTTACCTTGACATACTTACAGAACGAAGTTAAATGAAGATAAACATGACAGAATTCCTTGACGGGAAGACATGTTGTCACTGAGCAAAGCCACTGGATTATCGTACTGTACTCGTACATGACAAAGTTGCCAGTTTGGCCTTTTTTCCGGCCAAAAAAAAACTCAAATTTGACCTTTTGTATTTAAATAGGTTGGCCTTTAGCAATATGAATAAAGCCGAGCCTTAAATACTATATTTTTGACCTTTTTCTATTAATGGGTTGACCTTTTAAAGCCTCTGTTGATTAGAAATTGACCTTTTCTCATTTAGAAAACCTGGCAACTCTGGTACATGAGCCTTAAAATTCTCATTTTTCAAAACGAAATTATCGTACACACTTTCATCATAATTATTGAGGAATTACATGATTGACTTATTTCAAAATATTTCAGTATAAATTTTTAATTAAATACATACACACACATATGTATATACCTACGGTATGTATCGTACAGCATACCGGACCTAAAATAATCGTGCAATAATCGTACATGTATGATAATTATCGTACATATGACACCCCTACAGTTTGTTTACATGAGCATACGTTTTGCCGGAGAGAGAGAGAGAGAGAGAGAGAGAGAGAGAGAGAGAGAGAGAGAGAGAGAGAGAGAGAGAGAGAGAGAGAGGAGAGAGAGAGAGAGAGAGAGATTGAACCACGGTATAGAATCCGGGTCTATGGAATTTTCAAAATGATCCTCAAATTTACCTTAAAAAGCAATAATCGTACACAGTAACTCTATGTGGAAACGTATTTAGCCAAGTTATAAGATTATCCATAACATTTTGTACGATTTTTTATTAAAAATCTATCAGATTATTGGCTAAAACTGGTTCAAAATTTATCATAAAAAGCAGTAATCATACACAATAACACTGTGGAGACGTATTTATCCCTGATATATGATTATCCATACAATTTTTTACGATTTGTGTTACAAATCTATCAGATTATTGTCTAAAATTGCTACTAATATTACGGTCCATCAAGCATTTGAATATTTAAAAGATTGCTTGTTTGATAGAAAATGCTGTGTAAAAATTGGAAACTCTCTTTCATTATATGAATAATTAAACAGAGGGGTACCCCAGGGGAGTTTAGTGGGCCCAGTTTTATTGTATATCTATGTTATTAGTCTATCAGAAGTACTACAGGAGCATGAACTGAGGTTTAAACTATTTGCAGACGATATTCATTTTTCATGAAAAGGTGGACAAGCTGACAAAGGTTATGGAAGCAATTAAGTTAACATTTCAAACACTGATGGACCCAAACATGAGAAAATGACATATGCTGATAAAGGAAAAAATCTACAAGTATTAAATTTGTAGAATATATACAATTTTACTGAAAAAGTGGACAAGCTGACAAAGATTATGGAATTAAGTTAACACGTCAAACACTGATGGACCCAAAAGTATAGAAAATTATATATACTGATAAAGTCAAGGGAAAAAATCTACTAGTAATTAGATAAACTAGAATCACTAAAAGGGAATATGATGTTAAACATGCACTGAAGATTAAACCAGTTCCCAATACGAGGTCAACTTCAAATGGAAATGCTGGTGAAAAGGTCAGCGAGGAAGAAGTAAACACAGTTCAAACTATGGTGGCCAACACAGAGATGATAAAAATGGGAAAATTAAAACCTAAAATAATGATTATGCTATGCATACGATGATGAAGATGGAGTGGTAAATGTTTTTATTTTAAAGTAATTGTTACCTGGGCTAGATTTTAATTATAGAAGAGGAGATAAGTCTGGTATAACATTTACATCCTTCGACACCAACGTGTGTTTCAGTGCTCTGTATCGAATCTGGCTTTAAACGGAATCATTGTGTATTTCGTTGTTTGTACTATGAAAAATCTCTTTGTGGGTGTTTGCTAGTATTGATATTAGTGAAATATAGTGCTAAAAATCAGTGGTTTCCTTGTATGTGAGGTCTGTAGTGAAAGGCCTGACCCAGCATTTTTGTGTTGGGGTGGGGCTACTTGAAAAGTTCATTGAAAAATGATTCAATATGTCTTTCCTTAGAAAACGAAAAGGAAGACGTAATCCCGTGAATGATCTCGGTCTATTTATGACTGAAATTGACGAGGTACTCACAGGAAGGGAGGAAAGTATAATGGCAGCAGCTTATGAAGAATGTGATGATGGAGGCAATCGTGGCATGTATAGCACTGTGAGTCCTATGTCGATGATGGGATGCAATGCGATCAATGCCGAAGATGGTACCATGATGAAGTAGCTTGCTCTAATTTAAGGGATGGTAGCAGCAGTAGGGGACTCAGCATTATGAAGCTTCATCTGTGGTGGAAATGTGGGAGGTTGGGCTGTGGCACCCTAGCAGTACCAGCTGAACTCGGCTGAGTCCCTGGTTAGGCTGGAGGAACATAGAGAGTAGAGGTCCCCTTTTTTGTTTTGTTCTTGTTGATGTCGGCTACCCCCCAAAATTGGGGGAAGTGCCTTTGGTATATGGATGGATGGACAAGTACTCTTTTAAAAAGCAGGAACATCATCTATAAATGTCCAAAATGTGTTGAGACTGCATGTGTTGATGACATGACGAGACTAAGCATCAACATAGCAGAGATGAAGGTAAATGTACAACAACAGATGTCTGGTTTTATGGATATGATAACTGCTCAATACATGGATATGCGTCAAGAAATTGTCGAGCTGAAAGAGAAACTTATGGAATACGAAAAAGAGAATGTGACCAAGACTACATATGCAAGTAAGTTGAAATCAAGAAACACTTTGGTTATAAAATCTACGGAGGAAAATAAGAAGGCTTCAGATATCAAGAAAACTATCATGAAGAAGATAACCACGAATGTCGAACAGGTCAAAACCTCTAAACAAGGCCACTTGGTAGTTAATTTTGCGGATAAAACTGGGTTAGAAAAGGCTAAAAATGACTTAGAAGAGGTCAAGAATGACATTAAGGTAGAAGTAGATAAAAAGGATCTACTTAAACCGAAGATCAAGGTCTGCAATATTGATGAAAATGAAGATGATATAATTGCCAGTATAATGGAGAAGAATGAATGGTTGAATGATATATGTGAAAATGAAGAAGACTTTAAATTGATCAGGAAGTTTAAATCAAGACAAAGCGGTAAATTACACGTCATTATAAAGTGTAGTCCAACTATCAGGAAAGTCTTCCGTAAAAGAGATGATAGAGTATATACCACGCTTGGAGGATGCTGTAAAATCTATGATTCCTACAATGTATTTCAGTGTTATAAATGCCAGGAATTTGGTCATACTGCTGAAAATTGTAGCAAGACTCAGGTATGTGTCAAGTGTAGCCAGGATCATCGAACCACGGATTGTACTGTAAATACGTTAAAGTGTCATAACTGCACAATGAGGAATTACAATGATACGAATCATAAGACATATGACGATAACTGTAAAGTATACAAGGAGGAGCTTACCAGGATAAAAAATAGAACCGATCATGGAGTCTAGCCCATTGGTTAAGTGTGGTCTGATAAATATTCAATCGGTGGGGAATAAAACCATAAAGATTAGAAATCTTATTAACGAAATGGAATTAGATTTATGCTTATTAACGGAAACTTGGTTGCAGGGAAATATTAGTGATAACTCAAAGATTCAGGAGATGACGCCGTGTACTCATGATTTCTACCACGTACCAAGAAAGGACAAAACTGGAGGAGGAGTGGGTGTCTTTGTGTCGAAAACTTTCTCTAGGGTTTCTAACATGAATGAAATAGTATTTGAAACGTTTGAATATATCTGTTTAAAACTGACAAGAAACAATAAGGTATTGAATATAATATTATATAGACCACCAGCGAGTAATATGAATAAATTCATTGAAGAATTTAGTATTCTTGTGGGTGTGGTGGACGATATTGAAAATACATTAATTGGTGGAGACTTCAACTGTTGGGTAGATGATGAAAATGATAATAAGGCTAAAGAACTCAAGGAAGTATTTGAGATGTTTAATTTAATAAACAGTGTTTTGGTATCAACGTCAGTAGGTGGTCATACACTCGACTTGGTCATATGTGGAAAAGACTCAGACCTAATAAAAAACCTTGAAGTGGAACCAGACTTTGAGATCTCAAAAACACAAACTCATCACCTTTAATGTTAATATAAATTGCACCAGAGTATTGAAAAAATGGATCACATATAGGGAACGGGAAAATTTTGATGCTGAGAATTTTATTGAAGCTAGTGTAGCGCAAATGTCTTGTGTGAACACACAATGTGAACATATGGTAGACATAGAATGTGTTGGGTGTTATACCAAGAAATATAATGACAATTTTGGAAAAATGTACGCTACCATGTGTCTCATAAAGAGCAAACAAATAGTTGTACACGAAAATGTTAGATGGTATAATAGTGAGCTATTAAAGGCAAAAAGAGACTTAAAATGGAGGGTAGATGGAAAAGAACCAAATCCTCACAAGCCAGAAATCTATATAATAAGGCCAGAAATGACTATAACATCCTGTTAGAAAAAACAAAAAGAAAATTCTACAACGGCGAAAGTAAAAAAACTGATAACATGAGGTACTTTCACAAAAACCTTTATGATTTGATGGGATTAAAGAAAAAAACATGTCTTGCCTGATAATGTTTGTGCAGAGAAATTTGCTATATTCTTCAATGAAAAAATTGATAAAATTTATAGAGGGTTTCCCCCAAAATCACTTGGAAGGACAGTCAGTTATGCCAGTGAAGGAGGGTAAGAAGTTGATAAAATTTAAGGAAATAAATATGCGCGACTTGTTAAAGGTTATGAGAGAGATGAAGAATACATATTGTGGAAACGACCCTTTCCCAAACAGTTCAATAAGTGAAGCTCCTAACAGGCAAGTTTTATATAATATTTACCTGAACATAATAAACCTAAGTATATCCCAATCCTGTTTTCCTAGCTGTGAAAAAATTGCGTTGATGAAACCAATATACAAAGGAAAAGGTGATGTAAACGAGCTAAATTCATATAGGCCCATTTCAAATTTATCCTACATGTCGAAGCTTATTGAAAAAAATCATAAGTGAGCAATTATGGGCGCATATTGATGAGTTAGAGGTATTCCCGGAAAATCAATCGGCCTACAGAGCTAATCACTACAGAAACTACCTTATGCTTAATAATGAATGATATGATAGGTCTTCTTGAGGAGGGAAAGTGTGGAATTTTGATTATGTTAGATCTTAGTGCTGCTTTTGATACTGTTGTGCACGAGTACTTACTTGACGATTTAAAGTCTATTGGAGTGACTGAGGAAGCAATGGAATTTTTACAAAGTTACTTAATGAATAGGAAGACTATTGTAGAAGTTTATGGAAACCGATCCAGTGAGAATTCTTATGAAAGGTGTACCACAGGGTAGTGTTCAACATATACACTATCGAGCTATCACACATCTTGAAAAAACAAAAAGTGGGCTTTAAACTATATGCAGATAATACTCAGTTCTACCTTTCAATTTCAATAACACAAGATACAGAGAAGAAAATTGACGAGATAATGACTGAAATAAAAACATGGATGCAGAGGAAAAAGCTTGAATTAAATGATGATAAAGCAGAATGTATGTTTTTTTTTGGCACAAATGTGGCTCCGAAGACTGATGTTGGGATTGTGCTTGTTGTGAAAAATTTGGGTGTACTGATAGATTGTAATTTTTTCATTGAGGGACCAAATAGTGAACATAGAGAAAGTGTGTCATTATCACCTGAGAAACATAGCATTTATTAGAAAATATTTATCAAATGAGTCACGTAATATCAAGGCATGATTATTGCAATTCTCTGTACTATAAATTGCCCAATACACTACTAAGAAAGCTTCAAAATGTGCAAAACCAGGCGGCTAGACTGATAAAGGGCATTAAATTTCGGGAGAGAATAACTCCTGCACTGATCGATCTACATTGGTTACCTGTTAAGGCTAGGATTGAATTTAAAATTTGCTTGTTGACTCACAAAGCACTTACAGGTGATAAGCCTAAATATCTTCGTGATTGCTTGGTCCCCTACCCTCAAGCTACCAGCGCCACTGTAAGAGTTAGACATGCAGATGACCCACATAGACTATTCGAAATCAGTGTGAATCATGCAATAGGAGGAAGAACATTTAGTTATGCTGCACCGAGACTCTTCAACGACCTTCCACTTGATGTCAAGAATAGCAAAAATGTGGCAGCTTTCAAGAAAAACCTGAAGACTTATCTTTTTAGAAAGTTTTATAATAGTGACCTGAAAACTATTAAGCCTGATAAGATACAGAGTAAAATATCAACTGGAAAGAAATGATTTTCACACACCAAGGCCCGCCTTTACAGACTTTAGTGTTTGATGGAGAGCGAGAAATAAACCCCTAAAAGTAATAGTATTTCGAAGACACATAAGACGCACATTTCGCCGCAGAAGAAAAGATCTTAATTTTAAGTCTGAGCTATGGAATATTCATCCTGAGCTGGACAACAGGACATGGCAAAACACTTCAAATGTGAACGAGCTTAGTCCTGCATAAAGACAATATTTCCTGAATATGATACACGAGTTGACAAACTAGAATATTTGAGAGAGAGAGAGAGAGAGAGAGAGAGAGAGAGAGAGAGAGAGAGAGAGAGAGAGAGAGAGAGGAGAGAGAGAGAGGGGGAGATGAACGTTCAAGACAAGTAAACACACAAGCACACAAAATTGCGATGAACTGTCTTTGCGCTGATTTATCATTGCGCTGAATTGTCGGCGATGAGCTGTTGTAATACGAATATAAGCAGCCTTAATGTTTCCTAACACTCCTAAATAAGTAAAACCAATTATAACTGGAACATAAAACAAACTAATACTATGGTTAAACGCGCAATACGTCGAGTTTCAGATTCACCGAAAAAGTCAGTTTTTCAAGCCCCTTTACTTACAGCGATATCCTTATGGCGTGGGCCCTTCACCATCTCCTGTTGCGAGGAAAGACTGCAGTTAAATGAGTCCTATAGTTTATTTTGGTCAATTGCCAACTTCTATCCTTGAAGAAAGAGGCCAGATGCCGAAACTGATTGTAACTACCGGATGGTATTCATTCGTCAGGTACGAAGAAAGCAAACAACAGGCTCAAACTGCCATTTTTTTTTTTTACTTTAACGAGGGGCTGCTAGTTAATATAGTTAAGAAACCAATTGGACTTGACCAGCCTCTTGTTAGCTGATTACACTTCCATTTCAAATGTTTTATTATTATTAAATGCTAAGCTACAACCCTAGTTGGAAAAGCAGGATGCTATAAGCCCAGGGGCCCCAACAGGGAAAATAGCCCAGTGAGGAAAGGAAATAAGGAAAAATAGAACATTTTAGAAATAGTAACAATATTAAAATAAATATTTCCTATTTAAACTATAAAAACTTTAACAGAACAAGAGGATGAGAAACTAGATAGAAAAGTGTGCCCAAGTGTACCCTCAAGCAAGAGAACTCTAACCCAAGGCAGTGTAAGACCATGGTACAGAGGCTATGGCACTACCCAAGAATAGAGAACAATGGTTTGATTTTGGAGTGTCCTTCTCCTAGAAGAGCTGCTTACCATAGCTGAAGAGCCTCTTCTACCCTTACCAAGGGGAAAGTAGCCACTGAACATTTACAGTGCAGTAGTTAACCCCTTGGGTGAAGAAGAATTGTCTAGTAATCTCAGTGTTGTCAGGTGTATGAGGACAGGAGAATCTGTAAAGAATAAGCCAGACTATTCGGTGTCTGTGTAGGCAAAGGGAAAGAACCGTAACCAGAGAGAAGGGTCCTATGTAGTACTGTCTGGCCAGTCAAAGGACCCCATAACTCTCTATCGCTAATTATTATTATTACTAGCCAAGCTACAACCCTAGTTGGAAAAGCAAGATGCTATAAGCCCAGGGGCTCCAACAGGGAAAAATAGCCCAGTGAGGAAAGGAAATAAGGAAATAAATAAATGAAGAGAACAAATTAACAATAAATCATTCTAAAAACAGTAACAACGTCAAAACAGACATGTCATATATAAACTATTAACAACATCAAAAACAAATATGTCATAAATAAACTATAAAAAGACTCATGTCCGCCTGGTCAACAAAAAAGCATTTGCTCCAACTTTGAACTTTTGAAGTTCTACTGATTCAACCACCCGATTAGGAAGATCATTCCACAACTTGGTCACAGCTGGAATAAAACGTCTAGAGTAATTACAATAAACGTCATTTGGAAATTGATGTCATTTCTTTATGTTGTTTCTGATTGATTCACACGAAAATCGAGATCCAAGTCCTTCAGATTTCTCTTGAAATTAATCGAGATCTAAATCTCATTTGTGTATTGCTTTGACCAAAATGCTTCCTTATTAATAACAATTCATCATCTTGACTTTTATTTTCTTTATAAATGGCAAATTAAAAGAAAAAAAGGCTATGAACATATTGCAGTCTTACGTATTTTTCTCAATATTAATATCTATTTCAAATGTCGTTTTTTATTAATATATCAAAGTGATTCATTAATATTAACATTTTGGCTGTGAATTTTAATTATTTAATAAACAAGAGAATTTAAAATAACAAAAGTAAAATGAGAATTAACAAAAGCACTCGGGGATGTCAGGAATAATTCACAATTGTCACAAAGTAATCGTAACAATAATGGGATTAATAATAACAAAATAAGAGTAACTTTAATGTAATTAACAATAAACGTTAACAATATTAGTGCAATTAATAATTACAGTTATTTATTGTTAACGATATTTACTATAAAAACATGAAACCTGTCTATAGTTACTATAAAATATCATCTCTTCTAAAGGATTAGATCGTTATTTCAGTACGAGAAAGTTATTATTATTATTATTATTATTATTATTATTATTATTATTACTAGCCAAGCTACAACCCTAGTTGGAAAAGCAAGATGCTATAAGCCCAGGGGCTCCAACAGGGAAAAATAGCCCAGTGAGGAAAGGAAATAAGGAAATAAATAAATGAAGAGAACAAATTAACAATAAATCATTCTAAAAACAGTAACAACGTCAAAAAAGACATGTCATATACAAACTATTAACAACATCAAAAACAAATATGTCACAAATAAACTATAAAAGACTCAAGTCCGCCTGGTCAACAAAAAAGCATTTGCTCCAACTTAAAATTAGACCAAATCCCAATTGGGAGATGCATTAAGTGATCGTTGATAAGTTGTTATGGTTATTCATGTCAAACTGTCTTGTATAGTTTCCCGTTGCTCATTTCTATTTGAAGACAGGAGAATAGCCTAGGAAGGGTAAACATAGGCAGTGAGAGTTCTTAATAACAAACTCGTACTGAAATAACTACCGAATTGTAATGATTGTAATTAGCGACAGCCAACAAGAAGTTGGTCAAGTCCAATTGGTTTCTTAACTATCTTAACTAGCAGCCCCTCGTTAAAGTAAAAAAGTTGACAGTTTAGGCCCATGGTTTGCTTTCTTCATACCAGACGAAGTAATGCTGGTCAGATATCCTTTGTGCCAGGATGGGAGGGTAGTTAAGTGGGTCCTTGTCTAGGTATATAAAGCAGGAATAGGTTTAGGTATGACTGGGAGGGAGTTTGGGGAGATAGGATTTGATAATTTAACATATGTTCTTTTTTTAGTCTACTTTCAGGTACCAGGTTGGTCGTCGGCGGTAGCAGTGATGGACAGGAGCAGAGATCGCCGGATGCAAACTTGAGTATTTTTTCCATGTCGTATTTGATATATCAATATTTGCATTTGACAGTTTAATATGCGTGTTTTTTTAGTCTACTTTCAGGTACCAGGCTGGTCGTGGGAGGTAGCAGTGATGGACAGGAGCTGAGATCGCCGGGGATGCAAAGTTGAGTATTTTTTCCATGTCGTATTTGATATATCAATATTTGCATTTGACAGTTTAATATGCGTGTTTTTTTAGTCTACTTTCAGGTACCAGGTTGGTCGTCGGAGGTAGCAGTGATGGACAGGAGCTGAGATCGCCGGATGCAAACTTGAGTATTTTTTCCATGTCGTATTTGATATATCAATATTTGCATTTGACAGTTTAATATGCGTGTTTTTTTAGTCTACTTTCAGGTACCAGGCTGGTCGTGGGAGGTAGCAGTGATGGACAGGAGCTGAGATCGCCGGATGCAAACTTGAGTATTTTTTCCATGTCGTATTTGATATATCAATACTTGCATTTGACAGTTTAATATGCGTGTTTTTTTTAGTCTACTTTCAGGTACCAGGTTGGTCGTGGGAGGTAGCAGTGATGGACAGGAGCTGAGATCGCCGGATGCAAACTTGAGTATTTTTTCCATGTCGTATTTGATATATCAATACTTGCATTTGACAGTTTAATATGCGTGTTTTTTTTAGTCTACTTTCAGGTACCAGGTTGGTCGTCGGCGGTAGCAGTGATGGACAGGAGCAGAGATCGCCGGATGCAAACTTGAGTATTTTTTCCCTGTTGTATTTGATATATCAATATTTGCATTTGACAGTTTAATATGCGTGTTTTTTTTAGTCTACTTTCAGGTACCAGGCTGGTCGTGGGAGGTAGCAGTGATGGACAGGAGCTGAGATCGCCGGATGCAAACTTGAGTATTTTTTCCATGTCGTATTTGATATATCAATATTTGCATTTGACAGTTTAATATGCGTGTTTTTTTAGTCTACTTTCAGGTACCAGGCTGGTCGTGGGAGGTAGCAGTGATGGACAGGAGCTGAGATCGCCGGATGCAAACTTGAGTATTTTTTCCATGTCGTATTTGATATATCAATACTTGCATTTGACAGTTTAATATGCGTGTTTTTTTTAGTCTACTTTCAGGTACCAGGTTGGTCGTCGGAGGCAGCGAGCAAGAACGACGCGGTTTAAGACTTTTTGAGGGGGGCGTGGGAGCCCGAATGCATAGGGGAGGGAGAGGGGGAGGGGGTTAGCTAGTTAGGCAGTAAGGGAACGGGTCAGTCCTGGAAGGACACCCGGCTAGCCGTCTTCTTCTCTCGAGAGGGGGAGGGGGGTGGTAGAGGGGCCGGTCAGGGAAGGGCAGTCCTGGACGGACTCCCGGTTAGCCGTCTTCTTCTCTCTCCTCCCCTGTGGATTCGGGACAGCCAGGCCTCTGTCAAGGAGTCGCCGTAGAAGGAAGGATGTCCGCCATCGCAGATCGACGTCGCCGAGGAGGGTAGGTGTGAGTTGGGGGGCGAGGAGTAGGCCTATTGTGCACATATGTCATACGTATGAAGAGTAGCAATACCCTTCTACGTGTGTAATTATGTGCACAATGGGGAAACCTCGTTAAAAAAAACGGGCCCCGGTCATCTACCTCAGTGGTGGGCCTGGAAAGGATGACCAAACCTCACATGACTTCGCAACCTTTCGACCTAACCTCCTGATGTGACCTAACAATCTTTCCTGGTCTCACAACCTTTTGACCTAATCTCCTGTTCGGAACTAACTATCTTGCCTGACCTTACAATGATTTTAATAATAATAATAATAATAATAATAATAATAATAATAATAATAATAATAATAATAACAATAATTTTAATCTTAGCAACAATATTCGTAATAATATTGGCATTATTAATATTAAAATTAATAATATTGTTATATCAAAATATTAATTTTGGCGTATGTTGATAATAATATTGCTAGAAATAAAAACATTTTTAATATTATTAACAGGAGACGAAAATAGAATTTTTTCGCGTTACGAAATATAGCAAAAATTAATTGTACTAACGACATGTAAGCAGATCTTATTGTCTTGTTACTTAAGTTCAGTTGTTATTTAGGCAGTGGCCAGTGAGAATTTAGTGTTGGGTGAAACGTATTCAATGTTTGAAGAGGTATTTAGTAAGTGGTCACTTTTCTAGAGAACGTTAGCCCGAGCAAGTCGAATTTACTTGTTTACTTGTTTACTTGTTTTGGGTTTAAATCCAACCCTCCACTGAAGTCGAGTGAACTACTTCTCGGGCGGGTCCATATTAATCATCTAACGAAACATTTTCATTATAACTTATACAATTCTTTGATTGTAGCATCTTCCAAATCATATGATCTTGTGAAAAGTAATGTCTTTAGTTTCTTCTTAAATTCAATTGCTCCCTTTAGGTCCTTCATTTCAGTTGGCAGTTTATTATAGTGTCTAGGCGCACAGTAGCTAAAAGCCCTTAAACCAAATTTACTATTTGTTCTTGGTTCAGATAGCCTATGTTTGTCACTCATGTGTCTTGTGTTAACATTTGTTCCTAGTTCTAGTTTATTCAGGCATTCTTTTAGATATTTTGGTTCATTTTGGTTCAGTATCTTAAACGTTAGTAAGAGTAGCTTGTATTTATTAGCCTGGATGCCAGGCAGGGTCACATACAGCTTCAGATGTGAATAGTGTTTTCACTCTAGCAATCAGAATGCTGAAACCGTTTCAAGAAGTGATTGACAATCTATCATCCGAATTCCAGCAGAATATTCAACAAGTATCCGCACTTCATTAAAGTATGATGGAAAACCATTTGAATGAGCATTGCGTTATTTTGAAGAAACTGATTTTTTATACTTTACTTTTACTTTTAGAGGTTTATTTCTCGCCCTCCATCAAACACTAAAGGTCTGTTCAGGCGGGCCTTGGTGTATGAAAAAAAAAATAATTCCTTTCCAGTTAATATTTTGCTCTGTATCGTTATCAGTTATTTCGCTAGCATTTGTATTCAGGCTTAATAGTTTTCAGGTCACTATTATAACACTTTCTAAAAAGATAAGTCTTCAGGTTTTTCTTGAAGGCAGCCACATTTGTGCTATTCTTGACATCGAGTGGAAGGTCGTTAAAGAGTCTCGGTGCAGCATTTGAATGAGCATCGCGTTATTTTGAAGAAACAGATTTTTTATCAACTTGGAGGACAAGGAACATCTAAAACTGCTGCAGAAACGAGTTAGTACACAAAGAGCGGCATCGTCGAAAGTATCAAGCTAGTTATAGATTGAGGGAAAGTCTGTGGATTCATATCAACTTCGATGGAAGAGGTCTAGAGCTTAATGAAGGCCGAGAAGGGACATTGCAGCCGGGAATCTACCAAGAAAGACGTCGAAAAGATAAGTGAAAATATAGCTGTTTTTATTTTGTATACTTTGCAGTTAGTACAAGGAAATTGGAACTTTGTGTTTATTTTATTTTATTGTTTTTAATCGCCTGTTGGTTGTTCTTATTCACAATACATTGATCAGAATTAGATTGGGTCCGGTAAGAGAGTCATTGACGTCTAAAAGGGCGATCACTAAATTCCATTTCATACCGTTTTTGTGGTTGTTGGATTGGGTAACAATAGGTCATCAAGGGACGAATCAGAATTTATTAAGAGAGAATGGGTGACACTGGTATCAGAGAAACTAAGAAATCATTCCTTTGACGTTGGCTGAGAATGGAAAAGGCTGGTTTTTTATTACAAACTTTTTTAGGAATTAATATTTACTTTGTCTACAGCCTGCTTATCGCATAGAAATCTTTTAAAACGTTGCCAATATCTTTCTCATTGAAGAAAAAATTCAAAAAGTTTTTATAATGGATTATCTTTAGATATTTTTGAAAGCGGCGGTACATTTTTACTAAAGTTCTTAAGTCTGTTAGATATTAGAGATGTTAGGAAGTGAAGATTGAAGTATTTTTAGATGGCATAGCTACGGATGGTTGTTTTGAAGGATGCTAGCTATTAACTTTAAAAGCTTCAAGATTTGGATTTATTTACAAGAAAATATAATTGGCTTTCACACTCTAAATTGCATTTGGAAAGATTTACGGTGGACGAATACTGAAGGCAAATTTCGTAACTACAGTATAAGGATAAACTATGTCGTTAAAGACCTTGTTTAGATGCCAAACCTTCTGAATTAACAAAAACGTTATTTTCACGAATATCTTTTGGACAGAATTGTCTGTTACATAATTCCCTCGAAATTTGGCTTGAGAGGTATTGTTAAAATGAAAACGGTAAAGTATTTTTGTATTTTTACATATTGAGCAAAGCTAGTTGGGAAGTTAATGGGGAATTATCAGATGCTCTCGTTGATATCACGTTTTGACGCAGAAATTCATTCTTTTCATTTTATATTGGTCGTTACCTTAACTATATATTTACAGTAGACATATTTAATCTATTACTTCATTGTGACGCCTAAGATGTAGGCAGTTTATCACTATATTGTGACGCCTCAGATGTAGGCAGTTTAGGACTATATTGTGACGCCTCAGATGTAGGCAGTTTAGGACTATATTGTGACGCCTCAGATGTAGGCAGTTTATCACTATATTGTGACGCCTAAGATGTAGGCAGTTTATCACTATATTGTGATGCCTAAGATGTAGGCAGTTTATCACTATATTGTGACGCCTAAGATGTAGGCAGTTTATCACTATATTGTGATGCCTAAGATGTAGGCAGTTTATCACTATAATGTGACGCCTCAGATGTAGGCAGTTTATCACTATATTGTGATGCCTAAGATGTGGGCAGTTTATCACTATATTGTGACGCCTAAGATGTGGGCAGTTTAGGACTATATTGTGACGCATCAGATGTAGGCAATTTATCACATTGCGAAGCCTCATAGGAAATTTACCGCTATATTGTGACTCCTCAGATTTAAGTTATATTGTGACGCCTCTGGTGTTGGGAAATTTATATGTTGTGACACCTCAGTAGTAGGTTTGGAGTCATTTTGAAGTTTTTAGCGATGAATACAGCGATTTTTTTTATCATGAAAAGTGTGGTTGGAACTGGACAGCAAATGAATCTTTAAAATTAAACATGGAGAAGCAGGAGGCAGTCGACAGAATTATGTAAAGTACTTTGACAATGTTTGAACATTGTTCCAGATAACAAAAGTTTTTCGATTTTGATGCAAGTAGGTAGCAAAAAG
>NC_090726.1:40460840-40475840 GCF_036898095.1 Palaemon carinicauda | reverse complement strand
TAAAAGGTCCTATATCTCAAGAAAGGCTGAGCCGCCTAATGTCAGGTGACAAGGTGGAAACATCAGAAGACCTGGCAAACGATCCAAGTGGAAGAGGACTCCCGGAGAGGAACGGAGGTCAGCCTCCCAACTTTCGTCTCATTGCCTGTCTCCAAATCACCCTCAGGAGCCCCCTGCAGCGTTTGCCTCTAGATGCTTACCCGGAAAGCAGTGGATGACCTTGGTTTACGCCCGACCTTCAGCATGGTGTAACAGGGCGTGGTACTGGAGGAACACGTAAGTATTGAAGTGACAGTGAAAAGTGGAGTTGTTAGAGTGGCTTGAGATTGTGTAACTGCCCAATTGACAAATGAACTATAGTAACTGAAGCTGATGAATGAATGTATTTGCTTAGCTAGGGAATGGGGGGGGATTAGCTTAGTTAAGGGGGTGTGAATGATGAATGAATGAGTTTGTTTAGCTAGGGAATGGGGGGGATTAGCTTAGTTAAGGGGTGTGAATGATGAATGAATGAGTTTGTTTAGCTAGGGAATGGGGAGGGATTAGCTTAGTTAAGGGGTGTGAATGATGAATGAATGAGTTTGTTTAGCTAGGGAATGGGGGGGGATTAGCTTAGTTAAGGGGTGTGAATGATGAATGAATGAGTTTGTTTAGCTAGGGAATGGGGGGGGGATTAGCTTAGTTAAGGGGTGTGAATGATGAATGAATGAGTTTGTTTAGCTAGGGAATGGGGGGGATTAGCTTAGTTAAGGGGTGTGAATGATGAATGAATGAGTTTGTTTAGCTAGGGAATGGGGGGGATTAGCTTAGTTAAGGGGTGTGAATGATGAATGAATGAGTTTGTTTAGCTAGGGAATGGGGGGATTAGCTTAGTTAAGGGGTGTGAATGATGAATGAATGAGTTTGTTTAGCTAGGGAATGGGAGGGGATTAGCTTAGTTAAGGGGGTGTGAATGATGAATGAATGAGTTTGTTTAGCTAGGGAATGGGGGGGATTAGCTTAGTTAAGGGGTGTGAATGATGAATGAATGAGTTTGTTTAGCTAGGGAATGGGGGGGATTAGCTTAGTTAAGGGGGTGTGAATGATGAATGAATGAGTTTGTTTAGCTAGGGAATGGGAGGGATTAGCTTAGTTAAGGGGGTGTGAATGATGAATGAATGAGTTTGTTTAGCTAGGGAATGGGGGGGATTAGCTTAGTTAAGGGGTGTGAATGATGAATGAATGAGTTTGTTTAGCTAGGGAATGGGGGGATTAGCTTAGTTAAGGGGGTGTGAATGATGAATGAATGAGTTTGTTTAGCTAGGGAATGGGAGGGATTAGCTTAGTTAAGGGGGTGTGAATGATGAATGAATGAGTTTGTTTAGCTAGGGAATGGGGGGGATTAGCTTAGTTAAGGGGTGTGAATGATGAATGAATGAGTTTGTTTAGCTAGGGAATGGGGGGGATTAGCTTAGTTAAGGGGGTGTGAATGATGAATGAATGAGTTTGTTTAGCTAGGGAATGGGGGGGATTAGCTTAGTTAAGGGGGTGTGAATGATGAATGAATGAGTTTGTTTAGCTAGGGAATGGGGGGATTAGCTTAGTTAAGGGGGTGTGAATGATGAATGAATGAGTTTGTTTAGCTAGGGAATGGGGGGGATTAGCTTAGTTAAGGGGTGTGAATGATGAATGAATGAGTTTGTTTAGCTAGGGAATGGGGGGGATTAGCTTAGTTAAGGGGTGTGAATGATGAATGAATGAGTTTGTTTAGCTAGGGAATGGGGGGGATTAGCTTAGTTAAGGGGTGTGAATGATGAATGAATGAGTTTGTTTAGCTAGGGAATGGGGGGGATTAGCTTAGTTAAGGGGTGTGAATGATGAATGAATGAGTTTGTTTAGCTAGGGAATGGGGGGGATTAGCTTAGTTAAGGGGGTGTGAATGATGAATGAATGAGTTTGTTTAGCTAGGGAATGGGGGGGATTAGCTTAGTTAAGGGGGTGTGAATGATGAATGAATGAGTTTGTTTAGCTAGGGAATGGGGGGGATTAGCTTAGTTAAGGGGTGTGAATGATGAATGAATGAGTTTGTTTAGCTAGGGAATGGGGGGGATTAGCTTAGTTAAGGGGTGTGAATGATGAATGAATGAGTTTGTTTAGCTAGGGAATGGGGGGGATTAGCTTAGTTAAGGGGGTGTGAATGATGAATGAATGAGTTTGTTTAGCTAGGGAATGGGGGGGATTAGCTTAGTTAAGGGGGTGTGAATGATGAATGAATGAGTTTGTTTAGCTAGGGAATGGGGGGGGGATTAGCTTAGTTAAGGGGTGTGAATGATGAATGAATGAGTTTGTTTAGCTAGGGAATGGGGGGGGGATTAGCTTAGTTAAGGGGGTGTGAATGATGAATGAATGAGTAACAGTTTCAGGAATTGTAGTTCCATTGTTAGTTGGGCATTTGCATTTTCTCAGGACGGTCTAAGAACACTGCTCATCACTGGCACCTCATCACTCACTTGTTCGCTCCAAGCAGCACGCCCTGGTACAGCATCTGTTGTGAACGGCTAAACCAGGGTGCCACTGCTGCGGGTTAGTCTCTTGAGACAAAGGCTACAGGTAAGCCCTGAGGGTGGGATGCTGCGTTTTGGGGGCAGGTCTTGAGGCGAGGGTCAGGAAACTTACCTCTGTGACTCTACGGTGGTCCCCTGAAGCTGGGTTGTCTGCTTGGTGTCCAAGGTTTCACCTTGTCATCTAAAACAAGGCTACATTATAGAATAAAGTATGGGCTCAGTTAGAAGGACCAAATAGTTGGACAATAGAAGATAAAAAAGAAAAAAGAGCTTTGTTTTAAGGAGGAAATATTCTTTGAAGTAGAGGTACAAGGCTACATTATAGGATAAAGTACGGACTCAGATAGAAGGACTAAATAGTTGGACAATAGAAGATAAAGAAGAAAAAAGACCTTTGTTTTGAGGAGGAAATATCCTTTGATGTGGAGGTACAAGGCTACATTATAGGATAAAGTACGGACTCAGATTGAACGACTAAATAGTTGGACAATAGAAGATAAAAAAGAAAAAAAAATTTGTATTAAGGAGGAAATATCCTTTGATGTAGAGGTACAAGGCTACATTATAGGATAAAGTACGAGCTCAGATAGGACTAAATAGTTGGACTATAGAAGATAAAAAAGAAAAAAGAGCTTTGTTTTGAGGAGGAAATATCCTTTGATGTAGAGGTACAAGGCTACATTATAGGATAAAGTACTGACTCAGTGGGAAGGACCAAGTAGTTGGACTAAGGAAGATGAGAGAAAAAAAAGGAACTTTGTTTTGAGGAGGAAATATCCTTTGATGTAGAGGTACAAGGCTACATTATAGGATAAAGTACGGACTCAGTGGGAAGGACCAAGTAGCTGGACTAAGGAAGATGAGAAAAAAAAAGGAACTTTGTTTTGAGGAGGAAATATCCTTTGATGTAGAGGTACAAGGCTACATTATAGGATAAAGTACTGACTCAGTGGGAAGGACTAAATAGTTGGACAATAGAAGATAAAAAAGAAAAAAGAACTTTGTTTTGAGGAGGAAATATCCTTTGATGTGGAGGTACAAGGCTACATTATAGGATAAAGTACGGACTCAGATAGAAGGACTAAATAGTTGGACAATAGAAGATAAAAAAGAAAAAAGAACTTTGTTTTGAGGAGGAAATATCCTTTGATGTGGAGGTACAAGGCTACATTATAGGATAAAGTACGGACTCAGATAGAAGGACTAAATAGTTGGACAATAGAAGATAAAAAAGAAAAAAGAACTTTGTTTTGAGGAGGAAATATCCTTTGATGTTGAGGTACAAGGCTACATTATAGGATAAAGTACTGGCTCAGGTAGAAGGACTAAATAGTTGAACAATAGAAGATAAAAAAGAAAAAAGAACTTTGTTTTGAGGAGGAAATATCCTTTGATGTAGAGGTACAAGGCTACATTATAGGATAAAGTACGGACTCAGATAGAAGGACTAAATAGTTGGACAATAGAAGATAAAAATGAAAAAAAAACTTTGTTTTGAGGAGGAAATATCCTTTGATGTAGAGGTACAAGGCTACATTATAGGATAAAGTACTGACTCAGTGGGAAGGACCAAGTAGATGGACTAAGGAAGATGAAAAAAAAGGAGCTTTGTTTTGAGGAGGAAATATCCTTTGATGTAGAGGTACAAGGCTACATTATAGGATAAAGTACTAGCTCAGTGGAAAGGACCAAGTAGTTGGACTAAGGAAGATGAAAAAAAGGAGCTTTGTTTTGAGGAGGAAATATCCTTTGATGTAGAGGTACAAGGCTACATTATAGGATAAAGTACTAGCTCAGTGGGAAGGACCAAGTAGTTGGACTAAGGAAGATGAAAAAAAGGAGCTTTGTTTTGAGGAGGAAATATCCTTTGATGTAGAGGTACAAGGCTACATTATAGGATAAAGTACGGTCTCAGTGGGAAGGACCAAGTAGTTGGACTAAGGAAGATGAAAAAAAGGAGCTTTGTTTTGAGGAGGAAATATCCTTTGATGTAGAGGTACAAGGCTACATTATAGGATAAAGTACTGACTCAGTGGGAAGGACCAAGTAGCTGGACTAAGGAAGATGAAAAAAAGGAGCTTTGTTTTGAGGAGGAAATATCCTTTGATGTAGAGGTACAAGGCTAAATTATAGGATAAAGTACTGACTCAGTGGGAAGGACCAAGTAGCTGGACTAAGGAAGATGAAAAAAAGGAGCTTTGTTTTGAGGAGGAAATATCCTTTGATGTAGAGGTACAAGGCTACATTATAGGATAAAGTACTGACTCAATGGGAAGGACCAAGTAGCTGGACTAAGGAAGATGAAAAAAAGGAGCTTTGTTTTGAGGAGGAAATATCCTTTCATGTAGAGGTACAAGGCTACATTATAGGATAAAGTACTGACTCAGTGGGAAGGACCAAGTAGTTGGACTAAGGAAGATGAAAAAAAGGAGCTTTGTTTTGAGGAGGAAATATCCTTTGATGTAGAGGTACAAGGCTACATTAGAGGATAAAGTACTGACTCAGTGGGAAGGACCAAGTAGCTGGACTAAGGAAGATGAAAAAAAAGAAACTGTTTTGAGGAGGAAATATCCTTTGATGTAGAGGTACAAGGCTACATTATAGGATAAAGTACTGACTCAGTGGGAAGGACCAAGTAGCTGGACTAAGGAAGATGAAAAAAAGGAGCTTTGTTTTGAGGAGGAAATATCCTTTGATGTAGAGGTACAAGGCTACATTATAGGATAAAGTACTAGCTCAGTGGGAAGGACCAAGTAGTTGGACTAAGGAAGATGAAAAAAAGGAGCTTTGTTTTGAGGAGGAAATATCCTTTGATGTAGAGGTACAAGGCTACATTATAGGATAAAGTACTGACTCAGAGGGAAGGACCAAGTAGTTGGACTAAGGAAGATGAAAAAAAGGAGCTTTGTTTTGAGGAGGAAATATCCTTTGATGTAGAGGTACAAGGCTACATTATAGGATAAAGTACTGACTCAGAGGGAAGGACCAAGTAGTTGGACTAAGGAAGATGAAAAAAAAAGGAGCTTTGTTTTGAGGAGGAAATATCCTTTGATGTAGAGGTACAAGGCTACATTATAGGATAAAGTACTGACTCAGTGGGAAGGACCAAGTAGCTGGACTAAGGAAGATAAAAAAAAGGAGCTTTGTTTTGAGGAGGAAAAATCCTTTGATGTAGAGGTACAAGGCTACATTAGAGGATAAAGTACTGACTCAGTGGGAAGGACCAAGTAGTTGGACTAAGGAAGATGAAAAAAAAGAAGCTTTGTTTTGAGGAGGAAATATCCTTTGATGTAGAGGTACAAGGCTACATTATAGGATAAAGTACTGACTCAGTGGGAAGGACCAAGTAGCTGGACTAAGGAAGATGAAAAAAAGGAGCTTTGTTTTGAGGAGGAAATATCCTTTGATGTAGAGGTACAAGGCTACATTATAGGATAAAGTACTGACTCAGTGGGAAGGACCAAGTAGCTGGACTAAGGAAGATGAAAAAAAGAAGCTTTGTTTTGAGGAGGAAATATCCTTTGATGTAGAGGTACAAGGCTACATTATAGGATAAAGTACTAGCTCAGTGGGAAGGACCAAGTAGTTGGACTAAGGAAGATGAAAAAAAGAAGCTTTGTTTTGAGGAGGAAATATCCTTTGATGTAGAGGTACAAGGCTACATTATAGGATAAAGTACTAGCTCAGTGGGAAGGACCAAGTAGTTGGACTAAGGAAGATGAAAAAAGAAGCTTTGTTTTGAGGAGGAAATATCCTTTGATGTAGAGGTACAAGGCTACATTATAGGATAAAGTACTAGCTCAGTGGGAAGGACCAAGTAGTTGGACTAAGGAAGATGAAAAAAAGGAGCTTTGTTTTGAGGAGGAAATATCCTTTGATGTAGAGGTACAAGGCTACATTATAGGATAAAGTACTGACTCAGTGGGAAGGACCAAGTAGCTGGACTAAGGAAGATGAAAAAAAGGAGCTTTGTTTTGAGGAGGAAATATCCTTTGATGTAAAGGTACAAGGCTACATTATAGGATAAAGTACTGACTCAGTGGGAAGGACCAAGTAGCTGGACTAAGGAAGATAAAAAAAAAAAAGGAGCTTTGTTTTGAGGAGGAAATATCCTTTGATGTAGAGGTACAAGGCTACATTATAGGATAAAGTACTGACTCAGTGGGAAGGACCAAGTAGCTGGACTAAGGAAGATAAAAAAAAAGGAGCTTTGTTTTGAGGAGGAAATATCCTTTGATGTAGAGGTACAAGGCTACATTATAGGATAAAGTACTGACTCAGTGGGAAGGACCAAGTAGCTGGACTAAGGAAGATAAAAAAAAAGGAGCTTTGTTTTGAGGAGGAAATATCCTTTGATGTAGAGGTACAAGGCTACATTATAGGATAAAGTACTGACTCAGTGGGAAGGACCAAGTAGTTGGACTAAGGAAGATGAAAAACAGGAGCTTTGTTTTGAGGAGGAAATATCCTTTGATATAGAGGTACAAGGCTACATTATAGGATAAAGTACGGTCTCAGTGGGAAGGACCAAGTAGTTGGACTAAGGAAGATGAAAAAAAGGAGCTTTGTTTTGAGGAGGAAATATCCTTTGATGTAGAGGTACAAGGCTACATTATAGGATAAAGTACTGACTCAGTGTGAAGGACCAAGTAGTTGGACTAAGGAAGATGAAAAAAAAGGAGCTTTGTTTTGAGGAGGAAATATCCTTTGATGTAGAGGTACAAGGCTACATTATAGGATAAAGTACTAGCTCAGTGGGAAGGACCAAGTAGTTGGACTAAGGAAGATGAAAAAAAAGGAGCTTTGTTTTGAGGAGGAAATATCCTTTGATGTAGAGGTACAAGGCTACATTATAGGATAAAGTACTAGCTCAGTGGGAAGGACCAAGTAGTTGGACTAAGGAAGATGAAAAAAAGGAGCTTTGTTTTGAGGAGGAAATATCCTTTGATGTAGAGGTACAAGGCTACATTAGAGGATAAAGTACTAGCTCAGTGGGAAGGACCAAGTAGTTGGACTAAGGAAGATGAAAAAAAGAAGCTTTGTTTTGAGGAGGAAATATCCTTTGATGTAGAGGTACAAGGCTACATTATAGGATAAAGTACTGACTCAGTGGGAAGGACCAAGTAGTTGGACTAAGGAAGATGAAAAAAAGGAGCTTTGTTTAGAAGAGGAAATATCCTTTGATGTAGAGGTACAAGGCTACATTATAGGATAAAGTACTAGCTCAGTGGGAAGGACCAAGTAGTTGGACTAAGGAAGATGAAAAAAGGAACTTTGTTTAGAGGAGGAAATATCCTTTGATGTAGAGGTACAAGGCTACATTATAGGATAAAGTACTAGCTCAGTGGGAAGGACCAAGTAGTTGGACTAAGGAAGATGAAAAAAAGAAGCTTTGTTTTGAGGAGGAAATATCCTTTGATGTAGAGGTACAAGGCTACATTATAGGATAAAGTACTAGCTCAGTGGGAAGGACCAAGTAGTTGGACTAAGGAAGATGAAAAAAAGGAGCTTTGTTTTGAGGAGGAAATATCCTTTGATGTAGAGGTACAAGGCTACATTAGAGGATAAAGTACTGACTCAGTGGGAAGGACCAAGTAGCTGGACTAAGGAAGATGAAAAAAAGGAGCTTTGTTTTGAGGAGGAAATATCCTTTGATGTAGAGGTACAAGGCTACATTAGAGGATAAAGTACTGACTCAGTGGGAAGGACCAAGTAGCTGGACTAAGGAAGATGAAAAAAAGGAGCTTTGTTTTGAGGAGGAAATATCCTTTGATGTAGAGGTACAAGGCTACATTAGAGGATAAAGTACTGACTCAGTGGGAAGGACCAAGTAGCTGGACTAAGGAAGATGAAAAAAGGAGCTTTGTTTTGAGGAGGAAATATCCTTTGATGTAGAGGTACAAGGCTACATTATAGGATAAAGTACTGACTCAGTGGGAAGGACCAAGTAGTTGGACTAAGGAAGATGAAAAACAGGAGCTTTGTTTAGAGGAGGAAATATCCTTTGATGTAGAGGTACAAGGCTACATTATAGGATAAAGTACGGTCTCAGTGGGAAGGACCAAGTAGTTGGACTAAGGAAGATGAAAAAAAGGAGCTTTGTTTTGAGGAGGAAATATCCTTTGATGTAGAGGTACAAGGCTACATTATAGGATAAAGTACGGTCTCAGTGGGAAGGACCAAGTAGTTGGACTAAGGAAGATGAAAAAAAGGAGCTTTGTTTTGAGGAGGAAATATCCTTTGATGTAGAGGTACAAGGCTACATTAGAGGATAAAGTACTGACTCAGTGGGAAGGACCAAGTAGCTGGACTAAGGAAGATGAAAAAAAGGAGCTTTGTTTTGAGGAGGAAATATCCTTTGATGTAGAGGTACAAGGCTACATTAGAGGATAAAGTACTGACTCAGTGGGAAGGACCAAGTAGCTGGACTAAGGAAGATGAAAAAAAGGAGCTTTGTTTTGAGGAGGAAATATCCTTTGATGTAGAGGTACAAGGCTACATTAGAGGATAAAGTACTGACTCAGTGGGAAGGACAGAGTAGCTGGACTAAGGAAGATGAAAAAAATGAGCTTTGTTTTGAGGAGGAAATATCCTTTGATGTAGAGGTACAAGGCTACATTAGAGGATAAAGTACTGACTCAGTGGGAAGGACCAAGTAGCTGGACTAAGGAAGATGAAAAAAAGGAGCTTTGTTTTGAGGAGGAAATATCCTTTGATGTAGAGGTACAAGGCTACATTAGAGGATAAAGTACTGACTCAGTGGGAAGGACCAAGTAGCTGGACTAAGGAAGATGAAAAAAAGGAGCTTTGTTTTGAGGAGGAAATATCCTTTGATGTAGAGGTACAAGGCTACATTAGAGGATAAAGTACTGACTCAGTGGGAAGGACAAAGTAGCTGGACTAAGGAAGATGAAAAAAAGGAGCTTTGTTTTGAGGAGGAAATATCCTTTGATGTAGAGGTACAAGGCTACATTAGAGGATAAAGTACTGACTCAGTGGGAAGGACCAAGTAGCTGGACTAAGGAAGATGAAAAAAAGGAGCTTTGTTTTGAGGAGGGAATATCCTTTGATGTAGAGGTACAAGGCTACATTAGAGGATAAAGTACTGACTCAGTGGGAAGGACCAAGTAGCTGGACTAAGGAAGATGAAAAAAAGGAGCTTTGTTTTGAGGAGGGAATATCCTTTGATGTAGAGGTACAAGGCTACATTAGAGGATAAAGTACTGACTCAGTGGGAAGGACCAAGTAGCTGGACTAAGGAAGATGAAAAAAAGGAGCTTTGTTTTGAGGAGGAAATATCCTTTGATATAGAGGTACAAGGCTACATTAGAGGATAAAGTACTGACTCAGTGGGAAGGACCAAGTAGCTGGACTAAGGAAGATGAAAAAAAGGAGCTTTGTTTTGAGGAGGAAATATCCTTTGATATAGAGGTACAAGGCTACATTAGAGGATAAAGTACTGACTCAGTGGGAAGGACCAAGTAGCTGGACTAAGGAAGATGAAAAAAAGGAGCTTTGTTTTGAGGAGGAAATATCCTTTGATATAGAGGTACAAGGCTACATTAGAGGATAAAGTACTGACTCAGTGGGAAGGACCAAGTAGCTGGACTAAGGAAGATGAAAAAAAGGAGCTTTGTTTTGAGGAGGAAATATCCTTTGATATAGAGGTACAAGGCTACATTAGAGGATAAAGTACTGACTCAGTGGGAAGGACCAAGTAGCTGGACTAAGGAAGATGAAAAAAAGGAGCTTCGTTTTGAGGAGGAAATATCCTTTGATGTAGAGGTACAAGGCTACATTAGAGGATAAAGTACTGGCTCAGTGGGAAGGACCAAGTAGCTGGACTAAGGAAGATGAAAAAAAGGAGCTTCGTTTTGAGGAGGAAATATCCTTTGATGTAGAGGTACAAGGCTACATTAGAGGATAAAGTACTGGCTCAGTGGGAAGGACCAAGTAGCTGGACTAAGGAAGATGAAAAAAAGGAGCTTTGTTTTGAGGAGGAAATATCCTTTGATGTAGAGGTACAAGGCTACATTAGAGGATAAAGTACTGACTCAGTGGGAAGGACCAAGTAGCTGGACTAAGGAAGATGAAAAAAAGGAGCTTTGTTTTGAGGAGGAAATATCCTTTGATGTAGAGGTACAAGGCTACATTAGAGGATAAAGTACTACTCAGTGGGAAGGACCAAGTAGCTGGACTAAGGAAGATGAAAAAAAGGAGCTTTGTTTTGAGGAGGAAATATCCTTTGATGTAGAGGTACAAGGCTACATTAGAGGATAAAGTACTGACTCAGTGGGAAGGACCAAGTAGTTGGACTAAGGAAGATGAAAAAAAGGAGCTTTGTTTTGAGGAGGAAATATCCTTTGATGTAGAGGTACAAGGCTACATTATAGGATAAAGTACTGACTCAGTGGGAAGGACCAAGTAGCTGGACTAAGGAAGATGAAAAAAAGGAGCTTTGTTTTGAGGAGGAAATATCCTTTGATGTAGAGGTACAAGGCTACATTATAGGATAAAGTACTGACTCAGTGGGAAGGACCAAGTAGTTGGACTAAGGAAGATGAAAAAAAGGAGCTTTGTTTTGAGGAGGAAATATCCTTTGATGTAGAGGTACAAGGCTACATTATAGGATAAAGTACTGACTCAGTGGGAAGGACCAAGTAGTTGGACTAAGGAAGATGAAAAAAAGGAGCTTTGTTTTGAGGAGGAAATATCCTTTGATGTAGAGGTACAAGGCTACATTATAGGATAAAGTACTGACTCAGTGGGAAGGACCAAGTAGTTGGACTAAGGAAGATGAAAAAAAGGAGCTTTGTTTTGAGGAGGAAATATCCTTTGATGTAGAGGTACAAGGCTACATTATAGGATAAAGTACGGTCTCAGTGGGAAGGACCAAGTAGTTGGACTAAGGAAGATGAAAAAAAGGAGCTTTGTTTTGAGGAGGAAATATCCTTTGATGTAGAGGTACAAGGCTACATTATAGGATAAAGTACTAGCTCAGTGGGAAGGACCAAGTAGTTGGACTAAGTAAGATGAAAAAAAGGAGCTTTGTTTTGAGGAGGAAATATCCTTTGATGTAGAGGTACAAGGCTACATTATAGGATAAAGTACTAGCTCAGTGGGAAGGACCAAGTTGGACTAAGGAAGATGAAAAAAAGGAGCTTTGTTTTGAGGAGGAAATATCCTTTGATGTAGAGGTACAAGGCTACATTATAGGATAAAGTACTAGCTCAGTGGGAAGGACCAAGTAGTTGGACTAAGGAAGATGAAAAAAAGAAGCTTTGTTTTGAGGAGGAAATATCCTTTGATGTAGAGGTACAAGGCTACATTATAGGATAAAGTACTAGCTCAGTGGGAAGGACCAAGTAGTTGGACTAAGGAAGATGAAAAAAAGAAGCTTTGTTTTGAGGAGGAAATATCCTTTGATGTAGAGGTACAAGGCTACATTATAGGATAAAGTACTACTCAGTGGGAAGGACCAAGTAGTTGGACTAAGGAAGATGAAAAAAAGGAGCTTTGTTTTGAGGAGGAAATATCCTTTGATGTAGAGGTACAAGGCTACATTATAGGATAAAGTACTGACTCAGTGGAAGGACCAAGTAGCTGGACTAAGGAAGATGAAAAAAAGGAGCTTTGTTTTGAGGAGGAAATATCCTTTGATGTAGAGGTACAAGGCTACATTATAGGATAAAGTACTGACTCAGTGGGAAGGACCAAGTAGCTGGACTAAGGAAGATGAAAAAAAGGAGCTTTGTTTTGAGGAGGAAATATCCTTTGATGTAGAGGTACAAGGCTACATTATAGGATAAAGTACTGACTCAGTGGGAAGGACCAAGTAGCTGGACTAAGGAAGATGAAAAAAGGAGCTTTGTTTTGAGGAGGAAATATCCTTTGATGTAGAGGTACAAGGCTACATTATAGGATAAAGTACTGACTCAGTGGGAAGGACCAAGTAGCTGGACTAAGGAAGATGAAAAAAAGGAGCTTTGTTTTGAGGAGGAAATATCCTTTGATGTAGAGGTACAAGGCTACATTATAGGATAAAGTACTGACTCAGTGGGAAGGACCAAGTAGCTGGACTAAGGAAGATGAAAAAAAGGAGCTTTGTTTTGAGGAGGAAATATCCTTTGATGTAGAGGTACAAGGCTACATTATAGGATAAAGTACTGACTCAGTGGGAAAGACCAAGTAGTTGGACTAAGGAAGATGAAAAAAAGGAGCTTTGTTTGAGGAGGAAATATCCTTTGATGTAGAGGTACAAGGCTACATTATAGGATAAAGTACTGACTCAGTGGGAAGGACCAAGTAGTTGGACTAAGGAAGATGAAAAAAAGGAGCTTTGTTTTGAGGAGGAAATATCCTTTGATGTAGAGGTACAAGGCTACATTATAGGATAAAGTACTGACTCAGTGGAAGGACCAAGTAGTTGGACTAAGGAAGATGAAAAAAAGGAGCTTTGTTTTGAGGAGGAAATATCCTTTGATGTAGAGGTACAAGGCTACATTATAGGATAAAGTACTGACTCAGTGGGAAGGACCAAGTAGTTGGACTAAGGAAGATGAAAAAAAAGGAGCTTTGTTTTGAGGAGGAAATATCCTTTGATGTAGAGGTACAAGGCTACATTATAGGATAAAGTACGGTCTCAGTGGGAAGGACCAAGTAGTTGGACTAAGGAAGATGAAAAAAAGGAGCTTTGTTTTGAGGAGGAAATATCCTTTGATGTAGAGGTACAAGGCTACATTATAGGATAAAGTACGGTCTCAGTGGGAAGGACCAAGTAGTTGGACTAAGGAAGATGAAAAACAGGAGCTTTGTTTTGAGGAGGAAATATCCTTTGATGTAGAGGTACAAGGCTACATTATAGGATAAAGTACTGACTCAGTGGAAGGACCAAGTAGTTGGACTAAGGAAGATGAAAAACAGGATCTTTGTTTTGAGGAGGAAATATCCTTTGATGTAGAGGTACAAGGCTACATTATAGGATAAAGTACTGACTCAGTGGGAAGGACCAAGTAGTTGGACTAAGGAAGATGAAAAACAGGAGCTTTGTTTTGAGGAGGAAATATCCTTTGATGTAGAGGTACAAGACTACATTATAGGATAAAGTACTGACTCAGTTGGAAGGACCAAGTAGTTGGACTAAGGAAGATGAAAAAAAGGAGCTTTGTTTTGAGGAGGAATTATCCTTTGATGTAGAGGTACAAGGCTACATTATAGGATAAAGTACTAGCTCAGTGGGAAGGACCAAGTAGTTGGACTAAGGAAGATGAAAAAAAGGAGCTTTGTTTTGAGGAGGAAATATCCTTTGATGTAGAGGTACAAGGCTACATTATAGGATAAAGTACTAGCTCAGTGGGAAGGACCAAGTAGTTGGACTAAGGAAGATAAAAAAAAGAAGCTTTGTTTTGTGGAGGAAATATCCTTTGATGTAGAGGTACAAGGCTACATTATAGGATAAAGTACTGACTCAGTGGGAAGGACCAAGTAGCTGGACTAAGGAAGATGAGAAAAAAAAGGAGCTTTGTTTTGAGGAGGAAATATCCTTTGATGTAGAGGTACAAGGCTACATTATAGGATAAAGTACGGTCTCAGTGGGAAGGACCAAGTAGCTGGACTAAGGAAGATGAGAAAAAAAAGGAGCTTTGTTTTGAGGAGGAAATATCCTTTGATGTAGAGGTACAAGGCTACATTATAGGATAAAGTACTGACTCAGTGGGAAGGACCAAGTAGCTGGACTAAGGAAGATGAGAAAAAAAAGGAGCTTTGTTTTGAGGAGGAAATATCCTTTGATGTAGAGGTACAAGGCTACATTGTAGGATAAAGTACGGTCTCAGTGGGAAGGACCAAGTAGCTGGACTAATGAAGATGAAAAAAAATAAGAACTTTGTTTTGAGGAGGAAATATCCTTTGATGTAGAGGTACAAGGCTACATTATAGGAAAAGTACTGACTCAGTGGGAAGGACCAAGTTGCTGGACTAAAGAAGATGAGAAAAAAAAAGGAGCTTTGTTTTGAGGAGGAAATATCCTTTGATATAGAGGTACAAGGCTACATTATAGGATAAAGTATGGTCTCAGTTAAAAGAACCAAGTAGTTGGACTAAGGAAGATGAAAAAAAAAAAAGGAGCTTTGTTTTGAGGAGGAAATATCCTTTGATGTAGAGGTATAAGGCTACATTATAAGATAAAGTACGGGCTAAGCAGGAAAGACCAAGTAGTTGGACCATAGAAGATGAAGAGAAAAAGGAACTATTTTGAGGAGGAAATATCCTTTGATGTAGGAGTACAGGCCTTCATCATTGGATAAAGTACTGACTCAGTGGAAAGGACCAAGTAGTTGGACCATAGCAGATGAGGAGAAAAAGGAACTTTATTTTGAAGAGGAAATATCCTTTGATGTAGAGGTACAAGGGTACATTATTAGATTAAATGTTTGGCTTAATTGCCTGGTCTAAAGAA
>NC_090726.1:40450840-40455840 GCF_036898095.1 Palaemon carinicauda | reverse complement strand
TAATATTGTTCTTTGAGTATTTACTTGTATGTGTAGATGACGTAGTTTTACGAAACTTATTTAAAAAAATATGAGCTTGCTGTAGTAACGTCGAGTATAATTCATCCTCCAATATGTCGTTTAGTTAAGTAGTTATCAAATAATAATTGCCAGGAAAGAGTAATTTCATTTCTTATCAGAGGAGAGTTCTAACGCCCATACAAGGGTTGCCATGACGACGGGCACAGTCGGATATTGGTCCAGTCATAGGTATCTGGCGGGCTGGTTTGTTCTACGTAAATATTCAAAAGTTTTCCTTTATAAATAAATAAATAATCAAATAAACAATGTCCATTATATTGCTCTGGTTTAAATGATAATATTTAAAGCTTATTTTCTCGAAAATACGAACGTAGATCTTCAGATTTTAAAATAGATTACGTGAAAGTATTAGCAATTTTATGTGATTTCTTCAAGGTTTTTTGATACTTGTTACAGAACTCATGGCATTAATGACTTCCTTAAGAGAGAGAGAGAGAGAGAGAGAGAGAGAGAGAGAGAGAGAGAGAGAGAGAGAGAGAGAGAGAGAGAGAGAGAGAGAGCTGGCTACATAGCGAGTTATGGTATCGAATACTCTCCAACAATTTGATTTCCACCGCTCTTTCTCTACCAAATTTTCACGAACAGTTCGTCTCCATCAATTGTCCTCCAACACACCATCGATGTTTCTACAACATCATTAAGTCTATCTCCAACACTGCCTCTACTGTATATTCTCCAACAATCTTTCTCTATCAGCATCTCCAACAAAATTTCACCATCACTGTCTCCAACAATATTTGCCTTCACTACTTCTAACAATCTTTCTCCATCACAGCCTCCAACAACTTCCCCCTCACTGACTTTCAACAATCTTTCACCCTCACTCTCTCCAACAATCTTTCACCCTCGCTGCCTCCAACCATCTTTCACCATTACTCTCTCCAACAATCTTTCACCCTCACTGTCTCCAACAATATATTCCCATCAGGGACTCCAACAATTTTTCTCCCTTACTCTCTCCAACAATCTTTCTCCCTTACTCTCTCCAACCATCTTTCACCCTTACTGCCTCCAACAATCTATCCATAACATGGTCTCCAACAATCTTTATCCCTTACTGCCTCCAACAATCTTTTTCCCTTACTGCCTCCAACAATCTATCCATAACATGGTCTCCAACAATCTTTCACCCTTACTGCCTCCAACAATCTATCCATAACATGGTCTCCAACAATCTTTATCCCTTACTGCCTCCAACAATCTTTTTCCCTTACTGCCTCCAACAATCTATCCATAACATGGTCTCCAACAATCTTTATCCCTTACTGCCTCCAACAATCTTTATCCCTTACTGCCTCCAACAATCTTTTTCCCTTACTGCCTCCAACAATCTATCCATAACATGGTCTCCAACAATCTTTATCCCTTACTGCCTCCAACAATCTTTTTCCCTTACTGCCTCCAACAATCTTTCTCCCTTACTGCCTCCAACAATCTATCCATATCATGGTCTCCAACAATCTTTATCCCTTACCCTCTCCAACAATCTTGCTCCCTCACTGTCTCAATCTTTCTCCATCACTGTCTCCAAAAATCGTTCAACATCACTGTCTCCAACATTAATTCCAAAAGTGTGATTCTTCTTCAGTTCCGTTTATAGCAGGTATCCTCCAACAATGATTTTTTTTTCAACACCTAATCTGTATCAGATAATGGTTGCGTACGTGTGTGTGTGTGTGTGTGTGTGTGTGTATGTGTGTGTTTGTGTATGTGTATTACACAACAGCAATAAACCGTTTCTGGTCCACTGCAGGACAAAGGCCTCAGACATGTCTGGTGTTTGGCCATTTTCATCAGCACACTGGCCACTGTGAATTCACGATAGTGAGAGACTTTAGTCTGATCGCTCACAGCAAACCAACCTATTATAAGGGTGGCCCTGAACAGTACAGCCTTGCTGATCATGGTGATATCCAAATCCTTCCACCACATAGTTGAAAGTAAAATAAGAAATAGAATACTGTTTAAGTAGAACTGAAAACATAAGTATATTATTATTATTATTATTATTATTATTATTAAATGCTAAGCTACAACCCTAGTTGGAAAAGCAGAATGCTATAAGCCCAGGGGCTCCAGCAGGGAAAGTAGCCCAGTGAGGAAAGGAAATTAGGAAAAATGAAATATTTTAAGAATAGTAATAACATTAAAATGAATATTTCCTTTATAAATCATAAAAACTTAAATAAAACAAGAGAAAGAGAAACTAGAGAGAGAATTAACTGAGGAAATACGATATTAAGAGAAAGCAAAAATGCGCTCGGTGAGTAACCGTTCAACCGATATCAATTGATGGCGTTTCAAATTTGGTGGTCGAATTTAACTTCTTTTGAACCTGTAAATGACCTGTTTTTTATGATAATGTTTATTACACATTATACGCTTTGTATTTGGGTTCTGGGATCGTGTAATATAACCTGGCGTAGGTATTATACGAAGTATGTGTAGGCCAACGTCTTTGGTGTGTACGAAACCCTTATGTTACCGTCTAATAATAATAATAATAATAATAATAATAATAATAATAATAATAATGTTAAAGATAATGATAATAATTTAAGATACTTACATATACATATACATATACCAAAGGCACTTCCCCCAATTTTGGGGGGTAGCCGACAACAACAAGAAACAAAACAAAAAGGGGACCTCTACTCTCTACGTTCCTCCAGCCTAACCAGGGACTCAGCCGAGTTCAGCTGGTACTGCTAGGGTGCCACAGCCCAACCTCCCACATTTCCACCACAGATGAAGCTTCATACTGCTGAGTCCCCTACTGCTGCTACCTCCGCGGTCATCTAAGGCACCGGAGGAAGCAGCAGGGCCTACCGGAACTGCGTCACAATCGCTCGCCATTCATTCCTATTTCTAGCACGCTCTCTTGCCTCTCTCACATCTATCCTCCTATCACCCAGAGCTTTCTTCACACCATCCATCCACCCAAACCTTGGCCTTCCTCTTGTACTTCTCCCATCAACTCTTGCATTCATCACCTTCTTTAGCAGACAGCCATTTTCCATTCTCTCAACATGGCCAAACCACCTCAACACATTCATATCCACTCTAGCCGCTAACTCATTTCTTACACCCGTTCTCACCCTCACCACTTCGTTCCTAACCCTATCTACTCGAGATACACCAGCCATACTCCTCAGACACTTCATCTCAAACACATTCAATTTCTGTCTCTCCATCACTTTCATTCCCCACAACTCCGATCCATACATCACAGTTGGTACAATCACTTTCTCATATAGAACTCTCTTTACATTCATGCCCAATCCTCTATTTTTTACTACTCCCTTAACTGCCCCCAACACTTTGCAACCTTCATTCACTCTCTGACGTACATCTGCTTCCACTCCACCATTTGCTGCAACAACAGACCCCAAGTACTTAAACTGATCCACCTCCTCAAGTAACTCTCCATTCAACATGACATTCAACCTTGCACCACCTTCCCTTCTCGTACATCTCATAACCTTACTCTTACCCACATTAACTCTCAACTTCCTTCTCTCACACACCCTTCCAAATTCTGTCACTAGTCGGTCAAGCTTCTCTTCTGTGTCTGCTACCAGTACAGTATCATCCGCAAACAACAACTGATTTACCTCCCATTCATGATCATTCTCGCCTACCAGTTTTAATCCTCGTCCAAGCACTCTAGCATTCACCTCTCTCACCACTCCATCAACATACAAGTTAAACAACCACGGCGACATCACACATCCCTGTCTCAGCCCCACTCTCACCGGAAACCAATCGCTCACCTCATTTCCTATTCTAACACATGCTTTACTACCTGTGTAGAAACTTTTCACTGCTTGCAACAACCTTCCACCAACTCCATATAACCTCATCACATTCCACATTGCTTCCCTATCAACTCTATCATATGCTTTCTCCAGATCCATAAACGCAACATACACCTCCTTACCTTTTGCTAAATATTTCTCGCATATCTGCCTAACTGTAAAAATCTGATTCATACAACCCCTACCTCTTCTAAAACCACCCTGTACTTCCAAGATTGCATTCTCTGTTTTATCCTTAATCCTATTAATCAGTACTCTACCATACACTTTTCCAACTACACTCAGCAAACTAATACCTCTTGAATTACAACACTCATGCACATCTCCCTTACCCTTATATAGTGGTACAGTACATGCACAGACCCAATCTACTGGTACCATTGACAACACAAAACACACATTAAACAATCTCACCAACCATTCAAGTACAGTCACACCCCCTTCCTTCAACATCTCAGCTTTCACACCATCCATACCCGATGCTTTTCCTACTCTCGTTTCATCTAGTGCTCTCCTCACTTCCTCTATTGTAATCTCTCTCTCATTCTCATCTCCCATCACTGGCACCTCAACACCTGGAACCGCAATTATATCTGCCTCCCTATCATCCTCAACATTCAGCAAACTTTCAAAATATTCCGCCCACCATTTCCTTGCCTCCTCTCCTTTTAACAACCTTCCATTTCCATCTTTCACTGTCTCTTCAATTCTTGCGCCGGCCTTCCTTACTCTCTTCACTTCTTTCCAAAACTTCTTATTCTCTTCATATGACTGACCCAGTCCCTGACCCCACCTCAGGTCAGCTGCCCTCTTTGCCTCACGTACCTTGCGCTTTACTTCCACCTTTTGGTCTCTATATTTTTCATACTTCTCTATACTATTACTCTGCAGCCATTCTTCAAAAGCCCTCTTTTTCTCTTCCACTTTTACCTTCACTCCTTCATTCCACCATTCACTGCCCTTCCTCATGCTGCCTCCAACAACCTTCTTGCCACATACATCACTTGCAATCCCAACAAAATTTTCTTTTGCTAACTTCCACTCCTCCTCTAAATTACCAGTTTCTCTTACTCTCACCTCGTCATATGCCATTTTCAA
>NC_090726.1:40438340-40443340 GCF_036898095.1 Palaemon carinicauda | reverse complement strand
TGGAATGCTTGGCATGTTCTACCTTGTAAATTTCATTACTAACTCTTAAATTTCATTACTAACTCGGAAACTTTAAACAGTCAATTAAGGTCTCCTTTTTATAGTATCCCTTGATTTAAGATAAAATGGTATTCTTGTAAAATCTCAAAACTTCACTACCAACTGACTGATGTGTATTAAGTATCACACCATTCTCCAGCATATGTACCATGGCAAAAATCTGATTACTATAATATTTATTCAATATAACTTGTTCCAGAAAAAAAAATCCTGATATGCTGTAAACTAGTTTTCAGATCCATCTATTGGGAAATTTAAGAAACCTCTATGCTCTTTCAACCGATATGGAGTGCCTTGCTCTCTCCCAGAAGATAGACACCACTTAACCCATCTTCGGCTTTTTTTCAGATTCTAGTAATTTTTTCAATGACTACACACATACCCAAGCCATATTTTACAACTGCCAAACTCTGCTCTCATTTCCAATCATAATTAAATTTAACCTAATTTCCATAAAGCTAAGCTTGCTGATTTTCTAACTTTAAAATAGTTTACTAAACCCGAGATACTTAGACCCTTCCCCAACTAAAGGTTTGCGCGGGATTAAGAGCCCTTTTTGCCATCGCTAGTCCACTGAAGACCACTGATACTCTCCCTCTAACTACAGTATATCGGGTTTGCTGAATACTTTTGAGATAAGTCCTCACGAGTATAGAATGAAGTGTATATAAATACACTTACGTACATATATGTATATATACATGTATATAATTTGTATTGTTACTCTAATGGTAACAATGAGCAGAGACTGTCCGCTAATAGGATGTAATACATAATAAAGCAGACAAGAACCTTGAGTTTAATTAGGTTTTTATTTACCAAACAGAATGAATACTAAAACGAAACAGCTTGACTAATAAACAAGTAACGTAAGTAAAGTCAAAACTACTATTGAAACATTACAACCTAAGGAGCTAACTGTACTCTAGAAGAAATGAGAAGCTAACAGTTCAAACATAGTAAATTTAACGAGAATACATAAGGGGGAACAATTAAGTAAAAAAATAATATTTCATAGCATCCCCCCCTTGATAGGGGACAGAGCATTATGGATTAAAGTAATGAACTGTGAAATACATGAATTTTTGCACAAGAAATACATACGGAAACAAAAGTCTGCATCTTTAATGCATGTCTGCAATAAGGTTATATTTTTTTATATGAAATATCCCAATGTTATACTGCTGTAGATCACAGAGTTGGCCTTTAATTTGTTTAAAATTTTATTGACAAAAGACAATGGATTAGTAAAGACAAACTTGCACACAATATTTATACATTAAATACATATTGAATTTTAATATGAAAAAACCCAAAACTTCTCCACTATACTCTAGGAACTGAGGAGGCTTCAGTTAATTTTAATTAGAAAATGGACGAATTAAATGAATGCTAGTCTAACAAAACTGTTCCTACACATTATTAAAATAAACAGCCCGTCTAATTCAGGCGCCTTCAACAGACTTCAAAAAAACCTAAGATAACTTCAAAGCCACGTTCATAATCCTCTGTATACTTCAGTCGATCTTAAGAGATTATAAAAATCTAGGGGCAGCAACTTCCTAGGTTCGGACAGTACCTCCGATTAATCCAGCCATACCAATAACACCATGCACTGCACTGTTTATAGGAGTAGGCAATTCTTCGTGGTATGTAACGTCAGCATCCTTTGGTGCAATCATTTCGCTCCCAACATAATGAGCAAAGTTAAAAGACATTTGGTAAAGTTTTAGGAAGGTTGACCTTCATTAAGGTGAAGAAACATCCATCGATATGCTTCATCCCGTACTTTGTGTGCAACAAAGGTCATCAATAACAAACTCATCTGAAAAAGAAGCAACGTTAAAAGGTTGCAACAGCATTTGTAATTTCAAAAGCAAGAACAGTATTGAAATGCCTACAGATTTCAGAATGGCAGAAACTTTTAGCAGTGTCATTAATGCTTAATATCCTCTTATCAAAAATTTGGCATTACCAACATCAATTGTGTAAAAAAAATTGACAAAGACACTTAACTTGTTTTGGGCGAGGATGCAGGGGGAGACCCAGGAGGTGTCAGTGTTCTGCCAACTCGTTCCTTATAAGAAAAGTTAAAAGATCCATTGCTTCAGTCTTGTAAGCATGGTGATTTTATAGTCTCCCTCCGACAGACTTGGATTACTCCCAGGCTTCAATACCATATGTGAAGCCACAGGTGAAGGTAAAGGTAAATCTGAAATAAAATTCATCTAACTCAATAACAGCACAACTACCACGCTGGGGGACCTGCAAGATTAGAAGGTCGGAATTACAGTCAATCTTCTATGGTAGTAAGAATTTAATTCCATCTTAAGCGGTAATGTTAAAACTAATTTCCACTACTTTCATATAATATCTTAATTCACAACTAGTTTAGGGTTAAAAATCTTCCAGGTATGTAGGGTTAAAAATCTTCCAGGTAAGTAATATTAATTAAAATTCCTTTTATGTATCATAAAATTTACAAAGTTTAATGGGATACCTCTGACAATTGCTAAAACACTTCTCTTATGTGACAGATTTAACCCAGTTGTCAAAACAATTAATCAAAGTAAGAGCATATTCGACACTTAGTTTTAAAAAGTTAATGTTACTTCGAAAATATTCAGTGAGAAGCTTTTACTACAAGCAGCCTCAAAAGGTTCTTAACCAGCATGGTTGAATTAAAATAGGTAATTCGACCTTACCCTTCAAGACACTGAACTATAGGGAGTTACTTCACTGGGATGGCACAAAATATATACAAATAAATAAGCCATGTACATGCAAATACCAAAACACCACCTATCACAAACACAAACGAAAAATGCTAATACGATACATTAAATCCATAAAATAAATTTTCTTGCTTAATTCGACTTTACCCTTCAAGACACTAAACTAAAGGGAGTTACTTCACTGGGATGGCACAAAATATATACAAATAAATAAGCCATGTACATACAAATACCAAAACACCACCTATCACAAACACAAAGGAAAAATGCTAATACGATACATTAAATCCATAAAATAAATTTTCTTGCTAGCACAACTTACGAAATGCTGCCAATCTTTAGAGAGTAATCCTTAACACTACCACAAAACCAGTGAATCTGAAGTTAAGACCAATTCTAACTTCCAAAGAAGACTAAACTTCACTCCAGCAAGGAGGGAAAAATACAAACAAAATCACACTTCAAACAAGGATTACAGAGTAAATGCCATGAAAGTACAATTAAGGGGGAACTACACAAAAAGACAAAATATATATTACGTGATATTATTGAGCTAGCATAACATTATGTATACAATATACGTATATATATGTGTATATATATATATATATATATATATATATATATATATATATATATATATATATATATATATATATATATATATACTGTATATATATAAAACCAAACAGCTTTATCCCTTATGTTTTTTTTTTTTTTTTTTTTTTGCTGATCACTTAAACGACCAACAGTAATATGATTTATGTCAAAACTTTATCAATATATTTCATAACTGAATTTTAAAGGTTTATGATTTTAGCTTACCAATTTGCATGTCAAAACTCTTCAAGATAAAAGAATGAAGTCTATCGTCAAAATGACAAACTCCATTTGTCTGAACATATTTTTCTATGACGTCATGGTTGTAAACAACATGGGAAATGGAAATTGCCACGAATTTTAAACTATTGCATTAATTAATCATTTGATGTTTATAAGACGACTTATAGCAACATTCAATAGGCGTAGATGAGCTAAACTTTATAAAGACAAAAGCCTTTGATCATATAATTGTATCAGAGGTTGTGACAACCATTTCCATTTTCAGTTAGATTTACTCTTTCATGTGATTACAAGGTGTACAGGATAACACGAAAAATAACGGAAAATATAGGTTAGCCCAATTGTGAGACCATATATAAATCATTATTTCTCATTTCATTTGATTTCTCAAATTTAATATCAATTTATGGTACATACGAAAGAGTAATGAACCCCAATACTGAATGTTCCTTTAAAGGAACATGATGGAGCAACATGCAGTAGACATTGCCTTCATTTTCATTTCTATTGCATTACCTTAGGACCATATAGCATACCTAATGTCGTTTTATATAATGCCCAACAAGAACTTGGTTATATGATAAATAACCTAACCTGATAGTTACCTAAAGACCTTAAAGAATACTAGATAGCCTTACCTAACCTAACCAAACCTAGGCTACCTTGAAATAGGATATTTGTACCCAGATATACTTACATAATTAAGCATACCTAACCTAACTAAACCTAGGCTACCTTAAAATAGGATATTTGTACCCAGATATACTTACATAATTAAGCATACCTAACCTAACTAAACCTAGGCTACCTTGAAATAGGATATTTGTACCCAGATATACTTACATAATTAAGCATACCTAACCTAACTAAACCTAGGCTACCTTGAAATAGGATATTTGTACCCAGATATACTTACATAATTAAGCATACCTAACCTAACTAAACCTAGGCTACCTTAAAATAGGATATTTGTACCCAGATATACTTACATAATTAAGCATACCTAACCTAACTAAACCTAGGCTACCTTAAAATAGGATATTTGTACCCAGATATACTTACATAATTAAGCATACCTAACCTAACTAAACCTAGGCTACCTTGAAATAGGATATTTGTACCCAGATATACTTACATAATTAAGCATACCTAACCTAACTAAACCTAGGCTACCTTGAAATAGGATATTTGTACCCAGATATACTTACATAATTAAGCATACCTAACCTAACTAAACCTAGGCTACCTTAAAATAGGATATTTGTACCCAGATAAACTTATATAACTAAGCATACCTAACCTAACCAGACCTAAGCTAACCTAAGTGAAATAGGATATTATTATCTAATTAAGCATAGCCTT
>NC_090726.1:40425840-40428340 GCF_036898095.1 Palaemon carinicauda | reverse complement strand
ACTATTATTATTATTATTACTCTCATTAATATTAATATTATATTGTTATTATTATTGATATTATTATTGATAACATTATTATTCATATTATTATTATTATTATTATCATTATTATTATTATTATTATTATTATTATTATTATTATTATTATGATCATTATTATTATTATTATTATTATTATTATTATTATTATTATTATTATTATTATTATTATCCTTAATATCGTTATTATAGTATTGTTATTATTATTGGTATTATTATTGTTAACATTATTATTATTATTATTAATATTATGATGATCAATATTATTATTATTATTATTATTATTATTAATATTATTATTATTAATCTTATTGTTATTATTATTATTATTATTATTATTATTATTATTATTATTATTATTATTATTATTATTATTATTGTTGTTGTTGTTGTTATTGTTATTATTTTTTTTATTATTATTATAAATAATATTTTCAATATTATTATTAGTATTAAGCTATTATTAATATTATTATAATAATTATTATTATTATGTTAATTTTATTGTAGGCTACAAGTAATCTACGGTCTTTCATACCCACATTTACCTATTCCTCACAAATTATTTGGAATTTATTTTGTATTGAGTAATAATGATTTTTCTCGCCTCCTAATAAAATTTTCAATAGCAATATTTTTATTTTTAGCAGTAAAACTATTCCATGCACCACAATTATTTTTTTGATATAGATTATTATTTTTTATATCAATATTTGTATTGCCAATATTATTTCTTGTATTGTTACTAGTATTGTAATTATTAATAATATTAATATTAATATTCATAATAATGTTTTAATTATTATTATTATTATTATTATCATTATCATTAATATTATTATTATTACTACTATTATTTTTATTATTGTTATTATTATTATTATCAATATTATATTATAATTTTATAATTAATATTATTATTATTATCATTATCATTATTATTCATTTTATTATTATTTTTATAATTATTATTTTTATTATTATTATTATTATTATTATTATTATTATTATTACTATTTCATTATTATTATATTTATTATTATTATTATTTTTATTATTGTTATTATTATTATTAATATTTCATTATTATTATATTTATTATTATTATTATTATAAAAATCTTTATTATTATTACTACAATTATTATTATTATCATTATTATTATTATTATTATTATTATTATTATTATTATTATTATTATTATTATTATAATGATAATAATAATAATAATAATTATTATTATTATTATTATTATTATTATTATTATTATTATTATTACTCTTATTATTATCATTGTTGTAATTTTTATTATTATTATTATTGTTATAATTATTATTATTACTAATAATAATAAAATTGATATTATTATTGTTATTGTTATTATTATTATTATTATTATTGTTATTATTATTATTATTATTTTTTTATCATTATTATTATTATTAATAATATTATTATCATTTTTGTTATTATTATTATTATTATTATTATTATTATTATTATTATTAATGTTAATATAAATATTGATATTAATTATTATTATTATTATTATTATTATTATTATTTATATTATTCTTATTACTATTACTATTAATATTATTATTAATATTTATTTTAATATTAACATTACTAATATTTCTATTATCATTATTATTATTACTATTATTATTATAATTTTTTTATTACTATTATTGATATAATTATCATTAATAGTATTATTATAATTATTACTATTAATATTAATATTATTATTATGCATATTATAATTTTTAGTAATAATATCATTATTAACAATGTTAATAGCATTACTAATATTAATATTATTATTATTATTGTTATTATTATTATTATTATTATTATCATTATCATTATTATTGATATTAATATTATTATTATTAATATCAATATTATTATTATTATTATTATTATTATTATTATTATTATTATTATTGTTATTATTATTATACTATTATCATCATTAATATTTTAATTATTAATATTATTATTAATATTATTAATATTATTAATATTATTATTATTAATATTATTATTAAAATTATTATAATTATTATAAATATTTTTAATAATAATATTTTTATTATCATTTTTATTATTATTATTATTATTATTATTATTATTATTATTATTATTATTATTATTATTATTATTATTATTATTATTATTATCATTAATGTTATTGGTATTATTATTATTATTATTATTATTAGTATTATTAATACTGATACTTATTTTTTATTATTATTATTTAATTTGATATTAATATTGATATTATCATTATTATTATTATTATCATTATTATTATTAATATTATTATTTATATTAATATAGATAATATTATTATCATTATTATTATTAAGATTAATATTAATAATAATATCAATAATAATATCAAGATTATTATCATTATTGTTATTTAAAATTATATTAAGTTTAATAC
>NC_090726.1:40275840-40360840 GCF_036898095.1 Palaemon carinicauda | reverse complement strand
TGTGATTATGAATCTCTGAGGTTAGCTTGTAAGGCGTACAAGCTAACCATTGAATACTATAGGTGTAATTTTCGTAACGTTTGAAAGGCAGAAAAATATGTAGAACATGTTCATACTATAGTATTTTGATGTGGGTTAAATCAGCTCGGGCTGACACATTTGAAAAGTTAAGAGAATTTAGTGTTTGGGCAATTTTTACGAGGTATCTCGTTAAACCTTAATGGAAAGTCATTATTATATTACACACCTGGTAGACTTAAGAACCATAGGATAGTTGAAGTGAATCGCTAGAAATTCTATGGAATAGATTGTGAAAATTCAGATAGTTAAACATGGCTACTGTGATTACAGGTGATAGACTCTTCCTACCATAGGTGGTTAACTTTGTATATCTAGCACTATAATCTTGCAGGACATTTCATGCATAAAATTCCCAGCTTGAAAAGGCTTGGCTGATATTATTATTTTTCCAGATGTACCTCTACCATCAGCTGTTGCTTCACATGTGGTATTGACACCTGCGACTAATCCAGTCTGTTGGAGATCCAGATTACCTCCTTACAAGCAGGAAGCTATGGAACGGGAAGTAGTTTCTTATCCAGAATGGGTTGGCAGAGCAGTGACCAACTCATGGGCCTCACCCTGCGTCTCTTACCAAAAAACCAGGTTAGTCTTAAATCTCGAAAGTTTATCGGAATTCAAACTCTGCCTCCCATAGACACTAATCCTTTTAAGAATTATAAATATTGCTGTTGCAAATGCCAAATTTTTAACTTATTTTTTTTTTTATTGAAATACTATAAAGTACCCCTGATAAAATGCTAGGAAGGCTTCTGCCTGTATCATATCTGTAGTTCAATTTCAATACTGTTATTCCCTTTGAAATGACTAATGTTGTTGAAACATTTCAACCTTTTAATGTTCTGTTTCAGATGAGATGTGTTGTCATTGACACTGGTCCACGATTATACGTGCAAAATACATTAAAAGATCGTGAGACCTGTTTCTTCACCTTAAAGACCTGGCAGAAAACTACGATTGGAAGAAGTCCGAACTTGGGTCATGGATGTTGCACCCAAGTATGATGGTTACATGTGTCAAATATTGCCTACTGACAACCCTCTATGGCTAGATTTTATAAATCCGGACTTTTCAGCTAGCTGTACCAATGATTATTCTCACCAGCCCTAAGATTGACTCTAGTAGGCAGAAGATTGTCAACGTGTATTTGCAGCTAATGAATCCAAAGTCTTCTGTGTTGAAGGCTATCTGAATCCAACAAGCTGTTTATCTCTTAGTAGGAGATAGTGATGTGGCTGTAGGAGCAGCTTTGATGCAGACTGGTGACCGATTTACTACCCCTAGATTTCTTAGTCAAGTAAACTGTAACCTCAGTTCCTAGATTACAGTGGAAGAGGCGGTTTGGGCTCTTTCATGCTCTTGAAAAAAGAAAAAATGATTTGTATAAGTCTTATTTCTCTTGTAAATAAAATTTATAGATAATCTCGTCTAGTTTTTTCTGACTGTAATCCATTGTCTTTTGTTAATAGAATTAAAAAAAACTTAAAGGTCAACTCTATGGGACTTGGTCCTGCATCAGTATAACTGGTATATTTCGTATTAAAGTTGAGATTAAACCTCATTGCTGATATGCTTTCCATATGTTTAGGCTTTAGCTTCTGTATAAAAATTCTTAACTATCGGTTTGTTACTTGGATCTACAATGTTCTGTTTCCTCTTTCAGAGGGATGTGTTGTATAAGTTATTCTCTTAAATATTTATCCCCTTTGTGTTCCCTAATGTGCTTTCATAAAATTACCATGTAATCTTATTGAATTATTTATACTTGGTTAATCTTTGTTATTCTTTGTTATAGTTTAATCTTTGAGAAGTTGTATTTTAAGTAGATTCACCGAGTCTGTAACTGTGAAGGTTTAATTAAATTTCCAAAAGTATTTTCGTAATTTGCTCCCCAGGAATTGATTTAAGTCAAAACTTTGTTCTATTAGAATTATGCTTTTCAGTTTTAAGTTTAATGTGATGATTTTGGAGTTTTTGAAAGATAGACATTGATTTATATAAAATATTTATACATAGTCGTGTTCAAATATAAATCAAGTAGGGTTTTTCTCTAGTTTTTGTCTCCTTTATTATATACTAAATACTATTGCAAAGTCTCTTAGACAAATAAAGGATTGTTACCAGTAGCGTAACAGCAGATATACCTATATGATTTATGTGCATGTATATTATTATACAAACTCTTAATTCATTCTATACTCTTAAAAACATAAAACTGAGGCTTTCAGCAAGGGAGAGGCAGAGTTAGGAGAAAGATCTGTGGACTTTAGTGAACTCTCAGATGGTAGAAATGTCCTTTTCCCCTGCAGACCTTTAAAGTGGGAGAAGGGTGTGAGGTATCTAATAAATAATTAAGATAAATTGATAATTCCAGAGGAAAGCTTAACAACATTGAAGTAGGATGGCAAATTAGAGACGCCTTTGTCAGTTCTTTTAGAATATGAACTGGATGTGTGTAATCACTGAAACCAGATTGACTGGATTCGGAAAAACCTACTTAGATGAACGAAAGTGGTTTCTACATCCTGGGAGAGAGTATGGCACTCCATTTCGGGAAGTAGGTTTTTTTTTCTAATGAACTGATGATGGGGAACATATATACCAGTGGATGCTTGGACATCTTTGTGGAAAAAAAAATCTACGAAATTGACCATTTAGCAATTAATAGATAATGTAAAAAGTCACTACTTTGATGACATATGAAGACCGAGACCTGATATACGAAGGGACAACAAACTTTGGTCTCGACACTTGAGACCAAGTTGAAGACCAGGAAAAGTAATGCAAACCTACCTCACACATTCCCAGATATGACATTGAAATACTAAGATAACACAAGTAAGTGAAAAGGATTGTTATAATGCCAAAACAGATTTGCAGTCTTAGAAATGTTACTTGATGAGGAGATAGATTGGATTATTCATTGTAAAATAAGTTGAAATCCTTAGGGAATTTGCCAACATCACAACCAGACAGTGAAGTGGAGCAAAACGAAAGAAATGGTTGATTTGTGAAACATGGAAACTGATAAAAGAATAGCAAAACTTGACTTAGAATCATTAAAGGAAAAACAGCCGATTTTTTACCTAATTAAGAATAATATATGAACCTTGATAGTGAAGTAATGAGAGGATTTAGAAGAGAGAAAAGGAGGTTCATGGATACTACTGCAGATAAGACAGAACATCATCATCATAATAATAATAATAATAATCAGTAATAAATAAGATAATTCGTTTTGTTTTTGGACAAGAATGAAAATAGCAATTTGCTGACTTATGAAACCTGTTTTAAATATCTTGGACATATAATAATGTATGAAGGAAAGCAAATACATTAATGTATGTGTTTTTTATATGGTTATGCATATACGTATCAACATAAATGTTTCCCATTGTACTGAAATAACTAAATCCTTATATATGAATTTTACATCTTGTTTTAATGTTCTGTTTGTCACTTATACATAATATAATGTACATTTAATCAAAATAATGATGATTTGGTTTATTTTATATTCTATCATATGTATGAATATTGAACAATAAATTTAATAAAATATTATAAAGTAATTATTGTAAAACAATATAATACATATAGTATTAAAATAAATAATTTTATCATATGATTAATAAACTTATGATAATATACTGTAAACTGCATTACAATACACAAAATGGCATTTGTTCGGTTGGCCCAATTAATGCCAGCATGTGTATTAATATTTCATATTTCTTACTGTATTTTCACAAGGCAAGACATAAAATAAATTAAAATACAACTAAAATTTATATATACACCTTTAAACAAGTATAAAAACTCTCATAAAGCATACACAAGTATCCAAAAAATGAAAATAAATTTAAAAACTGGAACCATTTTACTTTTCTTCCCGGTTTTGGATCCCAGAATGAATGTAAACAACAGGGGTGCCATTCGTACGATAATTATCGTACATGTACGATTATTTTAGGTCCGGTACGATGTACGATACATACCTTAGGTATATACATATGTGTGTTTTTGTGTTTAATTAAACAATTATACTAAAATGTTTTGAAATAAGTCGATCATGTAACTCCCTAATTATTATTTTGAAACTGTGTACGATAATTTTGGTTGAAAAACAATAATTTTAAGCCTTATGTACGATAATCCAGTGGACATAATCTGGCAACCCTGGTAAACAAAGTCATTTGATCTTCGGTACAGGATTTCAAACAGCAAGTCCATTAGTACAGTGCTCTATTTAGATAGGTAAGATTATTTAAACATTTTTAAAACATTATAAAATTAATTTGTTATATATATAAATATTATAGACTTAAATTCGTTGATTTATACTAACTTGTTTACTTGTTTTGGGTTTAAATCCAACCCTCCACTGAAGTCGAGTGAACTACTTCTCGGGCGGGTCCATATTAATCATCTAAGGAAACATTTTCATTCTAACTTATACAATTCTTTGATTGTAGCATCTTCCAAATCATATGATCTTGTGAAAAGTAATGTCTTTAGTTTCTTAAATTCAATTGCTCCCTTTAGGTCCTTCATTTCAGTTGGCAGTTTATTAAAACTTGAATCTTAGTCCCCAAGATCTTGTCAATATTCTTATCGTATATCATGTTTCGTTTTTATTATGGTTATATGCAGTAAATGACCTATATAGTATAACTAGGAAACAGGTACAAGCGTTAGTTTCATATAACTGGTTTATATTTACCCTTGCACCGTTAACCCAATGTAGGAAGGTAGCTATACCTTGGTACCCTAATGACTTAATATCAGTTCTGTGACTCCGTTCCTACTCGCCACACCGTGAAGTGTCTCGGAACAGTGCACAGACGAGGGGTGTATGTATGATAGCGGCCACCTGTATGTATGATGACGGCTGGCTCAGAATACGGCAATGTAAGGGTGGCCGTTAACCCTCCCCCTCTCCCCCCGCCATTAGTTAAGTAGGTAAGGACACGGACTGTAGGTTAGGTTAGGGCGGGGGAGTTTCCTTTTACTACGCACTCGGGAGGATCTGGCCGCTGATATACAAAGGCTCCTACGGTATAGTTAAGCCGAAGGATTTTCAGGTTTACTACATAGGCACAAATTAACGTTGGGTTTACTGAGTAGGATGTTGGAACAGTCCGTTTAAAATGTTGCATTTTTTTGTTTTTTTTTTGCGATATTGATATACGTTAACCCTTTTACCTCCACCATAAGGTTAAACTTCAAGCACATTTTGCTATATATTTTTTGAAAATTGCTCTAACAGGCTTAATTTTTGTCCTAGAGAGGTCAAGTTGGTCTCATTCTTTTGGAAAATGCCTGAAGTTTCTCATAAAATTATAAAAAAATATATAAAAACATGTAATTAACAGTGTTTTGCAAGAACGTACCGGTACGTCCTTTGGGGGTGAAAGGGTTAATGATGAACGTGGTTGTTTAGGGTGATTACAACTGGTTTTGGGGGCCAAATACACAAAATACAATTAATTTGGGGTTTTGTGTGTACAATGATGGGACACACGTACAAAATGTGCGTTTTCCTGTGTTTTTCCGATATTTTTTGCTGCATTTGCTGGAGTAATGTGTTTTTTTTTTAAATGGTTGTTTTGTAGGAAAACAGCATCAGTTTTGGGGTAATAACTACACAGGTTGGGTTTTCTGTGTATAATGATGGGACAGTCATGTACAAAATGTGCATTTTCCTCTGTTTTTCTGATATTAGAAACGTTCGAAGCACCTAAGTTTGAACTTCAAAAGTTCAAACTTGTAGAAAATGTTTCTATGTTGCGCAGGTTGATATATGTCTTTTTATAGTTTATATATAAAATACCTGTTTTAATTTTTTTAAGATATTTTATTTTAATTGTTCATTACTTATGTTGTTTATTTATTTCCTTATTTCCTTTCCTCACTGGGCTATTTTTCCCTGTTGGAGCCCTTGGGCTTATAGTATCTTGCTTTTCCAACTAGGGTTGTAGCTTAGCTAGTAATAATAATAATAGTAATAGGCCAGTGAGGAAAGGAAATAAATAAACGATATAAGAAGTAATGAATAATTAAAATAAAATATTCTAAAAACAATACAGTAATAACATTAAAACTGATATTTCAAATATAAACAATAAAAAGACTCATGTCAGCCTGTTCAACCTAAAAACATTTGCTGCAAGTTTTAACTATAATTTTGGCGTATTCATGTCAATTCTGCGAAACAGATATGTAAACTTTGAACTTGAGTAATCTACTTTCATGAATATGGAGTAGTCATTTTGGACATAAACAGATTAACCCTTTTACCCCCAAAGGACGTACTGGTACGTTTCACAAAACTCATCCCTTTACCCCCATGGACGTACCGGTACGTCCTTGCAAAAAACTGCTATTTAAAATTTTTTTTGCATATTTTTGATAATTTTTTGAGAAGCTTCAGGCATTTTCCAAGAGAATGAGACCAACCTGACCTCTCTATGACAAAAATTAAGGCAGTTAGAGAAATTTTAAAAATATATACTGCAAAATGTGCTTGAAAAAGAATAACCCCTGGGGGTTAAGGGTTGGAAATTTCCAAATACCCTGGGGGTAAAAGGGTTAAGGAAACTAATGATACTTTATGGGTTATCAGATCATAGGAAGACTCAAAGAAATGTTTGCACTCAATTGTAGGAGAAAATGTAGAGAAATGCACTTCAATATAGCATACTAAAACAGATCAAAATGATTACATTACTGATTTAAATTTATTCTTTGTAGTTTGATTGTTGTGAATTCTCGAAACAAATCTTTCCGAGACGGATTCTAAAATTCGCACGCCGTCAGCCCATAGACTCGCTACCATCCTCCCGTGTTCCCATTGGTTATCTCCCCACTCGGATGCTAGTTACCATCAGGAGATCCTGCTCTCCTATTGTTCAGCATCTACTGTACTGTATCCTATTGTGCATCTACGCATTGGCATTCCTATGTGTTTTCGTTTCGGCAGCGGTATCGTGCCCATAGACTTAGTATTTGTGATTTCTCTCTTGATAATTGTACACTACTGTATCGTGTGTGATATTAAATCACATCATTAGCCATGGGTCCCAAGAAAGTCGCTGATGTCAAGGGAAAGAAGAGGATGATGCTTTCCATGGAGGTGAAGATGGAAATAATCAAGAAATACGAGGCTGGCATGCGGTTAAGTGTGCTCGCGAAGGAATATGGCCGAAATCTGTCTACGATAGGAACGTTCCTGAAGCAGAAGGAAGCTATCAAACCAGCAACACCTGCTAAGGGTGTGACTGTTTTCTCCAGCAAGAGGAGCCACGTCCACGATGAGATGGAGAAACTGCTGCTTGTCTTGGTAAAGGACAAAGAAATGGCTGGAGGCACTATCACTGAAGCGATAATCTGCCAGAAAGCCAGTGCCATTTTCGGTGATCTCGTGCTTGCTCAGGCTGAAGCCGATGCAGGAGAAGGAACATCGAAGCAGGAACCCTCAGGGTTCAAGGCTTCTCGTGGGTGGTTTGAAAAATTTAAGAGACGTTCAGGCGTTCATTCGGTGGTGCGTCATGGGGAGGCTGCAAGCTCGGACACGAAAGCGGCTGAAGCCTTTGTTAAGATGTTCGATGAGTTGACTGTCCGGGAAGGCTACAGTCCCCAGCAAGTCTTCAATTGTGACGAGACTGGGCTTTTTTGGAAAAAAAATGTCTCGTCGAACGTACATCACGGCAGAAGAAAAGAGGCTACCTGGGCATAAGCCTATGAAGGACAGGCTTACCCTTGCACTCTGTGCAAATGCCAGTGGGGATTGCAAAGGGAAACACCTGCTGGTGTATCACTCCAATACTCATCGAGCCTTTAAGATCCATACAGTCACTAAGGAAGATCTAAACGTGTTGTGGAGGGCTAATGAAAAAGCCTGGGTAACAAGACAATTGTTCATCGATCGGATAAATATTTGTTTTGGCCCAACTGTGAAACAGTATTTGGAAGAGAAGCGCCTCCCTATGAAATGTCTTCTGGTGCTGGACAATGCCCCTGTTCACCCTCCTCCCCTCGATGAAGATGTTGTAGCAGAATATTCCTTCATCAAGGTTTTCTATCTTCCACCGAACAACAGCCCATGGACCAGCGAGTGATTTCAAACTTTAAGAAGCTTTATACGAAATGTCTCTTCAAGAGATGTTTCAAAATCATTGAGAGCACAAACCTCACCTTTCGTCAATTTGGAAAGAGCATTTTGATATTGTCATATGCCTTAAAATCATCGATCAAGCTTGGCAGGAGGTTTCGAGGCGCACCTTGAACTCTGCTTGGAAGAAGCTGTGGCCTGATGCCGTCTCCGTACAAGATTTTGAGGGCTTCCACACAGACCAAGCTGAAGCCGATTCTGAAAATGTTGACGATCCTGAACCTGTTGCTCGGGAAGTCCATGGGTCTGGGAGTTGATGAGGCAGACATTGATGAGCTAATCGAGGAGCACCAAGAGGAACTTACGGCGGATGACCTAAAGGACTTTGAGGCCATGCGAGTGAACGCCGTTCAGGAAGAGTACAGTAGGAGGATGACCCACTGACAATGGCAGAAGTTAAGGAGAGTCTAGATGGCTACTTTAAAATGATGGCTCTCGTAGAAAAGAGACACCCAGAAAAATTTCTCACAGGTCATGCGCTTGGGTACTGTAATGAAGTTTGCCTGAGTCATTTCAGGAAAATTTTAAGAAGCAAGCAGAAACAAGCTTCTTTGGACGATTATTTTAGAAAGAGGCCTTCGGTAGAAGCAGACCAAGCACCAGCTAAGAAACGAAAGAAAAGTGGCAGTGATGAAGGAAATACGTAGTGTAATTGAATTTAGAAAATACAAAACATAAAGTAAAAGAAAAAGAAAACAAAAGAAATTTTTAAGTTTATCGTAAAGTTGTGTTATTATTTCCTGCCCTTTGCAAATGTATCCTAAAATTAAGTGTTAATGTTTTCTGTCATTCATACATCTGTTTTGTAAAGTTAAGTGTCTACGTTTTCTGCCGCTTGTAAACGTTTTCCACCATTTTGTTCCTCCTCTACTACCCTGCACTTCTCTCTCAGATATCGCCTCACTCCAAAGGTAAGGTTCCACATTTTTATTACTGTATTTTTACTGTTTGCTCTAATTAAAATCTTCTTTTACAGATTATCATAGGTTAATTTGTTATTAAATTATCAAAATACAGTACTTTTCATACATTTAGTACTGTTTAGTGGTGCGTATCCTTTTTATAGTCATATAATGTGGTGTTTTTTGTAGGGTATAAACGAATTAGACTATTTACATGTAAAAGGCGACTCGCGACACAAAAAGATAACTTTACGAAAGCCATTACGGAACCAATTAATTTTGCGTTTTGAGGCATTACTGTATTCTGTTTTGAACCCAAAGTCATCAACGAGGAGTCTGAAATTGCTGTTGTTTCAGCAATATGTTCATTATGGATGGAAGTTTCTTCTTTCAGACAATGGATAAAGGAAAGAACCAAAATAGCATGGAACATAAAAAATCAGTTTGCCATCTAAATAGAATTTTCCTTCCCGATTCATTCCTCTTTACGTAAACAAAGCTTTTACCCGGTGTTGTCTGCCTGGTGAACAGTCCGAGTTTGCAACAAGCTCGCATCTCGATAGTTCCGAGTAGTGATCACAGCTTTACTTTCCTTCTGAGGTGAGGAAAGTTTTCTTGGGGAGAGTTAACCCTTTTACCCCCAGGCTATTTGGAAATTTCCAACCCTTAACCCCCAAGGGTTATTTTTTATTCAAGCACTCAGTTTCTTACTATTCAGGCTTCTGATTAGGGAAGCACATTCTCATCTGAAGGAAGAAGACCTTGCTTTGCTGAAGGTAAGGACACATGAAGTGGGAGCTGTGGCTACTTCAGTGGCCTTCAAACAGAGCCATTCTCTGCAGAGTGTTATGGATGCAACCTATTGGAGAAGCAAGTCAGTGTTCGCATCATTCTATCTCAAAGATGTCCAGTCTCTTTACGAGTACTGCTACACCCTGGGACCATTCGTAGCAACGAATGCAGTAGTAGGCGAGGGCTCAGCCACTACATTCCCATAATCCCATAACCTTTTAACCTTTCTCTTGAATACTTTTTATGGGTTGTACGGTCGGCTAAGAAGCCTTCCACATCCTTGTTGATTTGGCGGGTGGTCAATTCTTTCTTGAGAAGCGCCGAGGTTAAAGGTTGTGATGAGGTCCTTTAGTATGGGTTGCAGCCCTTGATACTTCAGCACCTTAGAGTTGTTCAGCCTCCTAAGAGGAACGCTGCGCTCAGTAAGGAAGACGAACTTATTTAAGGCAGAGTAATGGCTCAAGTCGACTTCCTTACCAGGTACTTGTAATTTCATTGTTATTTTGAATAACTGATAATATGAAATACGGGATACTTAGCTTCTTGATATACATGTACACTGGTTTTCACCCACCTCCCTGGGTGTGAATCAGCTACATGATTATCGGGTAAGTTTAATATTGAAAAATGTTATTTTCATTAGTAAAATAAATTTTTGAATATACTTACCCGATAATCATGATTTAATTGACCCACCCTTCCTCCCCATAGAACCAGTGGACCGAGGAAAAATTGAAGTGGTGTCAACAAGAAGTACTGCAGTACCTGGCCACAGGTGGCGCTTGTGAGTACACCCCCCTCTTGTATAGCGATCGCTGGCGTATCCCTTCCGTAGAATTCTGTCGGGCAACAGAGTTGACAGCTACATGATTATCGGGTAAGTATATTCAAAAATTTATTTTACTAATGAAAATAACATATTTGAAGCCTTTGTAGGGTGACGGCCAGATCCCGTAGAAAATGGGAATATTCTGAACTGTGGCCGTCGTTCTAAAAGCGATTTTGGCGGGAGAAACTAACTTAAAAAACCCACCTAACCTATGCTAAAAGCCGTATCCTTACCCAGGGGGGCTTCGCCCCCCGGACCCCCCCCCCCCCTCACACAACAGTTTCCTTACCTACGAGTACGATGGGAGAAGCTAACTTAAAAAACCCACCTAACCTATGCTAAAAGCTGTGTCCTTACCCAGGGGGGCTGCCCCCCCCGGACACCCCCCTCCCTTACACAACATATTTAAGATCTGTAGACCATTTCCAAATGTTTTTATTCTATACAAGATAACAGTCGGAGCGATAATAAGCAAATTAGGGCGCTTGGCCGTAGCGCTACAAACTACCCTAACATTTTAGATAAAGTACATCTAAGTACAAGTACGCAACGGTACTTTGAAAATAATCGCAATGCTAAGTAGATCGCAAATATTGTGTTAGTTTATTTTTTCTTGAACAACATTATGGAAAAACTACTGAACCAATTTTGACGAAACATGGTGGACATAGTCTGGCCTATTCTTTACAGATTCTCCTCTGTCCTCATACACCTGACCACACTGAGATTACCAAACAATTCTTCTCCACTCAAGGGGTTAATTACAGCACTGTAATTGTTCAGTGGCTACTTTCCTTTTGGGTAAGGTAGAAGAGACTCTTTAACTCTGGGTGGCAGCTCTTCTAGGAGAAGGACACTCCAAAATCAAACCATTGATCTCTAGTTTTGGTTAGTGCCATAGCCTCTGTACCATGGTCTTCAACTGTCTTGGGTTAGGGTTCCCTTGCTTGAGGGTACACTCGGGCTCACTATTCTGTCTAACTTCTCTTTCTCTTGTTTTGTTAAACTTTTTATAGTTTATATGGGAAATATTTATTTCAATGTTTATTTTTCCTTGTTTCCTTTCCTCGCTGGGCTATTTTCCCTGTTGGGGCCTCCTGGGCTTATAGCATCCTGCTTTTCCAGCTAGGGTAGTAGCTTAGCATTTAATAATAATGATAATGTGGGGTGTGACCTAAGAACAAAGCCATTAGATTTTGAAGAAAATACATCGGAGTTATGAATGAAGTATGAATGCTTTGTGTGGCAAAGTCATTCTCTTGGCTGAGTGCCCCTCTAGTTATTTATGTTGATAGAGATATGTGGTCAGTAATTGCCTCCTACGACAGGCAAATGTTCAGTTATGTATCATTACATAAACGGTGACATTATATCACCGTGCGTGTGACGCATAAGTAAATTTGTCCCTTATGGTGCAGTGTGCAAGGGATACTTTGAGCTGTTGTGCAAAACATACGAGATGGTTAATGAGCAAGAAAGGTTTTGCATTGGGAGCCATCAGTCCATTGCTATTTTAACCCTTTTACCCCCCAGGCTATTTGGAACTTTCCCACCCTTAACCCTTGGGGGTTATTTTTTTCAAACACATTTTGCAGTATATCCTATTTAAATTGCTCTAACAGCCTTAATTTTAGTCATAGAGAAGTCAAGTTGGTCTCATTCCCTTGGAAAATGCCTGAAGTTTCTCAAAAAACCTATCAAAAATATGCAAAAAAAATGTAAATAGCAGTTTTTTGCAAGGACGTACCGGTACGTCCATGGGGGGTAAAGGGATGAGTTTTGTGAAACGTACCAGTATGTCCTTTGTGGGTAAAAGGGTTAACATTTATCATATATTGAATATGTATGTACTGTATAGCTTTTCTTATAAATACCAGTCATCAGACATTATCCTGGGGATAATTTGAATGCTGGATTTTGGATACTTACACCTTCAATTTATATGTATGATTAGAAAAATTGTTTTTATTACCAGCAGTTAGTCATTTTATTTATCATTTGTAGATGTCACAGTAAGTTAAATTTAAATTTATATATATGATTAAATAAATGATGGTTTTATTACCAGCCTTTTTTAATTTCACTTATCTTGTTTTTAGATATCAGTTAAAACATCAAATTCTCCTCAGGCGAGGGCGATGTTCAACGGAGAGTTCGAAAGTCCGAAGGCCATGAAAGCAAAGGGGACAGTGAGGGTCCCCACTTCGCACATAGTCGGAGCCGTGCTGTGCGGGGAATACCCGGACATGGCGCAGTTTGAATCGTCACACGGGAATGCTTGGGAAGCAGCTGGCAGAGTGAGTACTTCTTGCGTTTGAAACTTGAAGATGTTGTAATGTTCTAATTCTTGATAGAAAGTATGAATAATGTAGAAGGTTATCAACTTAATGCTATTTAACTTTTATAACATATTTGCTTCTGTGGTTTTAATTGAATATTCTTTCAATCTTTATTTATAGTAAACGATATCGGCGTCAATGACCTTCGATGTCAAGATGGCAGAGAACTTCGAATCAATCAATCAATCTCAGCTTTTAAAACATTTGGAGATACAAACACAAATCCAACTGAAATTTTAATTGTTCCAACACGGAGTACTTACCTCGAACTACTTTCTTAGGAGTATCTGGGATTCTCCTCCCAACTGACCAGAATTTTGTGTAGTTCCCCTATCTCCGTTTTCTATAGTGGGTCCCTCTGAAGCGGATGAGTACGCGCCCTGCGGCAACCCGGGTCAGTGAGCGCGCGTGGCCAGGTCTCAGTCACCAGTAAGTTTATGATAGATATGGTATCAAAGTCCCGTAAGACACTCGGGGAAGGATGGGCGGGCCATAACCCGAAAGTAGTTCCAGGTAAGTACTGTTAGGAAAAATACAAATTACTTAAAATTTGTTATTTGTTCCAACACGGAGTACTTACCTCGAACTACTTTCTTAGGAGACTTATACTTTAGGAGGCGGGGGTGGTCTTACGGGCCGAGAGACCGGCTGGATAATAAGATTGAACCTAGATAGGAGACTAGGTTCTCCTGACCCAAAACGGAACATGAGACTTAGGGAAAACTACGCAAAAAACTATTTAGTATCTAAGTAACTCACCTCTATAAGGATCTCCGGACTTGGGTACTTCCATCTGAATGTCTCCCTCATGGCAGGGGTAAGGACAAAATTTAACAAAAGTCGACTTGTTAACATCTTCTTTGAACATATTAAGTTTGTTAGTTGAGGAATTCTGTACGCAATATCAGTTACGATTTGCTCCTTTTAAGTTTGTTAGAACTTTTTTATCGCTTTTTTAAGATATATAAAATATGTTGGTGTGATTGACCTCAATGTATTTAACAGACTTTTGAATTATTATTATTATTATTACTAGCCAAGCTACAACCCTAGTTGGAAAAGCAAGATGCTATAAGCCCAAGGGCTCCAATAGGGAAAAATAGCCCAGTGAGGTAAGGAAATAAGGAAATAAATAAATGATGAGAATAAATTAACAATATAAATCATTCTAAAAACAGTAACAGCGTCAATACAGATATGTCCTATATAAACTATTAATAACGTCAAAAACAGATATGTTTTATATAAACTATAAAAAGACTCATGTCAGCCTGGTCAACATAAAAACATTTGCTCCAACTTTGAACTTTTGAAGTTCTACTGCGGTTTGAAATGCTTTCGGATTTTCCTTGATGGTGGCATCCACAAAAACCTGTCGATTATCTGTCTGTTGTTGAATGTTTTAGTTATTTTTCAGTTTTAAATACCTGCATTGAATAATGTATTTACGAGCGGGCCTTCAGGTTGAAATCTAATGATAGTAGAATTATTTTGAATTTAGAGTTGCATCAACAGAAAATTCCACAAGCAATGCCTTATCTGTGTGGTGGTAATCATGAGCAGACATCAGCCAGGAAGGTAGAACATCGTAGAGCAAAGTGACTAGGTGGTGTTGGATGCTAAATAGTCAAGAACTTATTCTTTGTTTATCCAAGGACATTGAAAGGATATTTAAAAGGTTTAAAAGTTGTTCATGAATGGCAGGGACAAGGGACGAGACTATGTCCTAGAGCCTGACCATATACTGTACACATATGTTTTAAATATTAAACTTAGCCGGTGAATATATATATAGCTTACGTCTCCGACGGTCGACAGATTCCAAAAACTCGCGAGCGATCGCCATGAAGGCTGCCGGGTGTGCCCACCAGCGCCGACTATCGGCCAGATACCGCATATACTTCTCCATAAGTTCAGTTCTTCTCTGTCGGTGGTAGTGACAGCATTGGTTCCGCTCGCGCTTAACCTCAAGTTTCTACTGATTGGTGAAGTACTTGTTCATGGTTTTATGGCTTTCGCCGTGTTGGATTATTCTCAAGCAATACGATCTTCAAAAGAAATTCTTTTGAAAGGAGAGAAAATTTTTTTTCTACCCTTGCCTTTTTAATCTCTCTCTGGATTTTCCATAGAGAAAAGTTGGCCGACCCTTCCCTCAGTGTACGGAAGTGTGTTAAAGGCTTTTAGTAATTATTTTATCACTTTATAAATTATTGTTGATTTTTATAGATTTACCTCTATATATTTTATGTCTCGCCCGCCTTTATTAAGCCTCTTCGATTCCCTTTCCATTTATACTAAGCACCGAGATAAATGTTATAATTTTGTTTATAAGCGACTTATGCCTATTCTTTGTAGGCGGTACTGACTTGGAAAATGAAGTTAAACAACGTTGAGCCCATTCAACTTTTATATTTGTTTAGATTGATGAGATGAATATTTTTAGAAAATATTTTAAGAAATTTATTCTTTGAATAGTCTTCGTGCTGTTTTTAAAGATGAACTAACGTTTGGTTTATTTATGCTACGCAGTTTGCGCTCTATCGTTACGATAGAGAAAGAGAGAATCACGGTTTCACTTTGCAGAAAGAGTAAATCGTTTTTGACGTTTTGTTCATTCTTCTTACAAACTGAAGTTTTTTAAATACTAATTTAAAGGAACATGTTAATTTTCAATTTCTTAATTCTTTTAGTATTTTCCTTTAGTCAAATAACCTTTTTATTGACGAAGAGGGAGTGAGCCTTTCTCTTGTGAGTGGCAAGAGAGAGAGAAAGAGAGAACGATCCGATCTTTATTCTCGTCCCAAATCTCTGTACAAGGAGTTTGGGAGTGAGTAACGTTGTTCTCGATTCAGATATTTACTCTCGTCCCAAGTCTCTGTACGGGGAGAGAGGATAAAACGTTTTAGTTTTAATTCTCATCCCAAGGCACTGTTCGGTGAGAGATTGAAAACGTAGTCCTTAGTGATTTAGTTTTAGTCTCCTCCCAAGTCACTGATCTTTTTAACTTTATATATTTCCGTTTTATCTATATATATATATGTTTACAGTATTAATTTTTGCATGTGTGTTTTATTTTGTACTAATGAGCTTACATTATACGACATATTTCGCAATTCTAACCTTTTGATTTAAGGGAGAATTGCGTGTTTCAGGTAGAAATCAGCTTTATTCATGTCTAATGTGAAATTATTAAAAAATGCAATGTCAGTGAAGAAAGTGCGAAAAACATGTTCAGTGTTGCGGAGGGTTTGTTTGTTCGTGCTTGTCATTGCCTAGTCCGAGACCTCTTTCAGGCTCCCCTACCCCAGGGAGAAGGAATGTCGTAGGACCTAAGGGAGTGAGAGGTGTAAACCATCGAACAGCCGTTCCCTCAAAGGTATCAGACGTTGCTCTTCAAGCACGTCCTTACCATAAGACAGGAGAGACGAAGTTCTCCTCGTCTTCTGATGATTCGTCTTGTTAAAAACCTTGGCGTAAGGTTTTGAGACGGTTGAAACGTTAATTAGTTCCTTCAGAACAAGTTCAACGTCCTAGCTGTAGTCATCATGAGAGTCCCATTCATAGTGATGACGTTCATGTACAGACGTTTCCGACGTCATGATCTATTCAGAGTGCGGTTGACCTGAAGTTAAGTGTTTTGCAAGATATGCTGTTAAAGCTTTCTTCTTTCATGAAAGCTTACGATCCTGTTCCTGTGCGAAAGGATCCTTTGCTTATTGTACGTCACGGTTCTGGGATACGTGATTCAGGTCTTCAACCTTCTAAACGAGGTTTGTTACGCCACGCTGACGTTATCCCTAGTGTCGGCTTTGCTGTTAAACGAGATGCGGAGCATAAATCTCGAAGTCAGTTAAGTCGAGTCATGACTTTGATCAGCAGTCACTGCAGTTCCTCCGAGACTTTGAACGTCAGCCATCGTAGTCACGGCGTGACGTTGAGCTGCAAACACCGCAGACACGACGTGACGTTGAGCTGCAGACACCGCAGACACGACGTGACGTTGAGCTGCAGACACCGCAGACACGACGTGACATTGAGCGGTAGACACCGTAGACACGACGTGACGTTAAGGGTCAGTCACCGTAGTCACGATATAGCATCGAACAGCAGTCACCGCTGTTACTACGTGACGTTTGAACGTCAGTCACTTCTGTCACGACGTGTAGTAGAATAACATTCTCTGCAGTCACAACGTGACATCGACCCTCCAACTTTAACTTCTGTTCATATACAAGTTGATGTAGCCTGTCAGGCTTTTCATTCACATCATTCTGAATATAAATCTCCTTCTCGCAAGACTTTAGATTTATCAGATGATGTGCCTTCTGAAGAAGTTGATGACCCCCTTTCAACTAATGTACCTTTGGGGATTCATTCAGAAGAGGAGTAACCTAGGGTTGTCCAACAATCCCTTGTTTTTAAATTATGAATTTCTTTAGGGAAATTTTGTCCTACTCGTTTTGTAACGGCTGCTCCTCGTTCTCCGCCGTCTGAGTTTACTCTTGGCATGACTTTCTTCGACTCCTACATATACGAAGTCAGTTCTCTCTCGTTTTTCCAAGAGAGCCATGCTCTTACTGGGAGACTGGTTGGAATCCAGGAGAAGTTTAGGAAGTCTGCTTTTGCTTTTCCTCCTTCTTAATTAGCTTCTCACTCGAGCATCTGGTGTGACACAGGAGAAGTTCTCGGCTTGGGAGTACCTGCCTCTGCCCAGGGAGATTTCTTAAGCCTAGTGGACTCTCCTCGTCGTCTAGCCATGAGACGCTCCAAGATTTTATGGTCTTCTTCAGAGCTAGACCATCCCCTGAAAGGAGTTTTTCGAGCGTTTGAAGTATTTTTTTTTTTTGGATTGGTCCCTGGGAGCCTTAAGTAAGAAGGTCTCTCCAGCTGACAATGTATTGCTGTACAAATTATGTCATGCATGAACAAGGCCATAAGGGATGGCTCCAATGAACTGGCATCCACGTTCACTGCAGGAGTACTTAAGATGTAAGTGCACTCAATGTGTTCATTGTCAAGACAAAGTTCACGATGAAGACAAGTGCACTCAATGTGTTCATTGTCAAGACAAAGTTCACGATGAAGACTACCAAATCTGTCTTGGCAGCAGTAAGAGAAGGCGACTGGATGGTCTCTCTCGACCTTCAGGATGCATACTTCCACATCCCGATTCATCCAAACTTTCAACAATATCTGAGGTTTGTGGACGGGAAAGTAGTGTACCAATTTCGAGCACTGTGCTTCGGCCTCAGTCCTGCTCCTCTTGTTTTTACAAGGCTCATGCAAAATGTAGCAAGCTTTCTACATTTTTCAGGGATCAGAGCCTCCCTTTATTTTGACGACTGGCTAATCAGGGCGTCGTCATTAAATCGCTGTCTGGAGAACCTCAAATGGACAATAGACCTAACCAAGGAGCTAGGTCTCATAGTGAACGTAGAGAAGTCGTAACTTACAGTACTCCATCCCAGACTATTCTTTTTTTGGGGATGGAGATACAGTGTCGAATTTTTCGGGCCTTTTCGTCTTCCACAAGAATGGAACAAGCTCTGTTAAAAGTCTGTCACTTGCAAGAGAAAAACAGTTGCTCTTTAAGAGTTTGAACGAGCCTCGTGGGAACTCTTTCATCGCTGGAGCAGTTTATCTCTCTGGGGAGACTCAACCTTTGCCCTCTCCAATTTCACCTAAACCATTGGAACAAGGAGAAGGGCTTAGAGAGTATCTCTATCCCAACTCCAACTCAGTCTAGACATGTCTGACTTGGTGGGACAGCAACGTCAGACTTCGAGAAGGTCTTTCTCTTGCGATCAAGAACCCAAACCATATGTTGTATTCAGATGCATCGGATTTGGGTTGGGGAGCGCCACTGGACAGTCTGGAGTGCTCGGGTCTTTGGTCCACGGATCAGAAGGAACTCCATTTAAGGCTAGTAACATCTCTCTTTTGACGAGATTTGTGCAAGGAGAAATGAATGTCTTAGCGGACTGCCTCAGCAGAAGAGGACAAGTCATCTCCATGGAGTGGACGTTGCACAAGACTGTGTGCGAGAAGCTATGGATGTCATGGGGTCAACCCACCATAGATCTTTTTGCGACTTCACTGACAAAGAGGCTCTTGACTTACTGCTCTCCAGTTCCATATCCAGAGGCAGCTCACATAGACGCTTTCCTGCTGGACTGGTCTCACCTAGACATCTAGACAAGGTTCTTCAGAAGTTCGCCTCTCACGAAGGGACCAGGTTGACGTTGGTTGCTCCCCTCTGGCCCGCGAGTGAGTGGTTCACAGAGGTGCTTCTATGGCTAGTAGACATTCCAAGAAGTCTACCGTTGCGGATGAATCTCCTGCGTCAGCCTCACGTAAAGAGATTTCATCAAAGCCTCCCCGCGCTTCGTCTAACTGCCCTCAGACTATCGAAAGACACTCTAGAGCTCGAGGGTTTTCGAAGGAGGCAGCTAGAGCGATCGCGAGGGCTAGAAGATCCTCTACCATCAGGATTTATCAATCTAAATGGGAGGTATTTAGAGACTGGTGCAAGTCCTCTATTTCCTCTTCCAGTACCTCTGTAGCGCAGATTGCAGATTTTCTGCTTTATCTGAGAAATGGTCGCTCCTTTTCTGCATCTACCATTAAAGGCTACAGAAGCATGTTAGCTTCTGTTTTCAAGCATAGAAATTTGGATCTATCTAATAACAAAGATCTTCAAGACCTTCTTAAGTTTTTCGAGACTTCCAAGGAGCGTCATATTTCTACTCCTGCTTGGAACTTGGACGTGGTCCTGCAGTTCCTTATGTCAGACAGGTTTGAACCGTTAAGTTCGGCCTCCCTGAAGGATCTTACCCTCAAGACACTTTTCTTGGTGAGCTTGGCTTCTGCGAAAAGGGTTAGTGAGATACATGCTTTTAGCAAGAATATCGGCTTCTCTGCTAATAAAGCAGGTGCTCTCTTCAGCTTGGTTTTTTTGGCCAAAAATGAACTTCCGTCTCGTCCATGGCCTAAATCGTTTGAACTTCCCAGTCTATCTTAGATTGTTGGGAATGAAATTGAAAGAGTGCTGTGCCCCGTTAGAGCTCTTAGTTTTATTTATCTAGAACTAAACTGTTGTGAGGTTTTTTCAGAGGCCTTATGGTGCTCCGTTAAAAAGCCCTCTTTGCCTATGTCGAAGAATGCGTTGTCTTATTTTCTTAGACTATTGATTAGAGAGGCACACTCTCATTTAAGTGAGAAGGATCGTAATTTGCTTAAAGTTAAGGCTCATGAAGTTAGAGCGGTAGCAACTTCAGTAGCATTTAAACAAAATAGATCCCTTAGAAGTATTATGGACGCGACCTTTTGGAGAAGCAAGTCGGTGTTCACTTCATATTACTTGAAAGATGTCCAGACTCTTTATGAGGACTGCTACACGTTGGGACCATTCGTAGCAGCGAGTGCAGTAGTGGGTGAAGGTTCTACCACTACATTCCCTTAATCCCAATATCCTTTTAATCTTCTCTTGAAATTTTTAATATTGTTTTGGGTTGTACGGGAGACTAAGAAGTCTTCGCAATCTTTTGATTTGGCGGGTGGTCAAAATATTGTTTCTTGAGAGCGCCCAGATTAAGGGTATTGATGAGGTCCTGTTGTAGGGGTGTTCACCCTGATTATAACAGCTCCTAGAAGTCTTTCAGCATCCTGAGAGGATCGCTGGGCTTCATAAGGATAGCGGACTAATGAGTAAGAATATTCATCAGAGTCAGCTTCCTTATCAGGTACCTATACTTAAGTTTGTTTTTTGAATATTTGTCAAAAACTCTTGAGCATATACGCCTTAATTGTTTTAATACTGGTCTCAACCCACCACCATGGGTGTGAATCAGCTATATATATATTCACCGGCTAAGTTTAATATTTAAAAATTATATTTTCAATTTAAAATAAATTTTTTAATACACTTACCCGGTGAATATATATAATTAAAGGCCCTCCCTTCCTCCCCGATAGAGACCCTACGGTCTGAGAAGAACTGAATTTATGGAGAAGTATATGCGGTATCTGGCCGATAGTCGGCGCTGGTGGGCACACCCGGCAGCCTTCATGGCGATCGCTCGCGAGTTTTTGGAATCTGTCGACCGTCGGAGACGTAAGCTATAAATATATTCACCGGGTAAATATATTCAAAAATTTATTTTAAATTGAAAATATCATTTTTAGAACTTAAAAAGTTACTCTTTTTTTAGGTTTTTTAATAGAATCACTATTATCATCTTTGCTTTCTGACACTTCCCTTTTGGAGAAATATCTTTCCAAAGAAGCCTGCTTCTGACGATTCCTCAACATATTTCTAAAGTGACTCGTACACTTGTCATTAACACTCTCCAGAGGATGACCTGTGTGAAGTTTTTCTGGGTGTTTTTTTTTTTTTTTTATATATATAATGAAACTCGTAAGGTTTTCATACTAACTGATAGCTTCCCTTATTTCTGACAATGTCGTTTCTTCAGTCTCCCCCCGTCCTCACCACCACTAGAGCTGTGCTCTTCTTGAATGATGGTCAACTGCATTGCCTCCAACTCCTTCAAGTCTAAAGTCGTATGCTCCTCCCTGTGCTCCTCGTTAAGGTTATGGACGTCAGCCTCATCGACAACAAGCCCCATGGACCTCCTGATTGAAATTATTTCCTCAACATCACCCTCAGGGGCAGGATCATCAACAGCCTTGTCTTCGGTTGAGGTATCGAAACCTTCAAAGTCTCGTTTTGCCACAATAGCTGGCCACAGTTTCTTCCATGAGGAGTTCAAGGTGCGCCGTGAAACCTCATTCCAAGCTATGTCGATCATCTTCAGGCATTGAACGATGTCAAAATGCCCCTTCCAAAATTCACGGAGGGTGAGTTGAGTGCTTTCGGTCACTTCGAAGCATCTTTTGAACAGATGCTTCGTGTAAAGCTTCTTAAAGTTGGCAATCACTTGCTGGTCCATAGGCTGGAGGAGAGGGGTGGTGTTTGGTGGCAGATAGAAAACCTTGATGGAGAAGTCAGGATGAATGATGTCCTCAAGGCCAGGAGGGTGAGCAGGGGTATTGTCCAGTACCAGGAGTGGAAGATCGTTCTCTTCTAAAAAGTTCTTGACAGCAGGACCAAAGCAGACGTTTATCCACTCAATAAATATGGTCCTCGTGACCCAGGCATTGGCATTAGACTTCCAAAATACCGAGAGCCTCTCCTTCGTGATATTTTGTGCCTTGAAGGCACGAGGATTCTCTGAGTGGTATACCAGTAGGGGCTTAATTTTCAAGTCCCCACTGGCGTTTGCACAAAATGCGAGCGTAAGTCTGTCCTTCATCGGTTTATGGCCAGGAAGTTTCTTTTCTTCAGCTGTGACATATGTACGGCGGGGCATTTTCTTCCAGAAAAGGCCAGTTTCATCACAGTTAAACACTTGCTGAGGAATGTAGCCTTCTCTGGAAATTACGTTCTCAAACTTCTAGAGGAATTCTTCTGCTGCTTTCTTGTCAGAACTGGCCGCCTCTCCATGGCTGATGACTGAGTGAATACCAGTCCTCTTCTTAAAACGATCAAACCACCCATGAGAAACCTTGAACTCTTGGGGGGCTTGCTGCGACGTTCCTTCGTCTCCGCCGTCTCTCTGGGCTTCCACGAGATCAGCGAAGATGGCGCTCGCCTTGTGTGAAATTACCGATTGCATGAGTGTATCGCCAGCAATTTCTTTCTCTTTAATCCATAGTAGGAGGAGTCTCTCCATCTCGTCGTTGATTGAGGTCCTTCCACTGGTAAGGACAGTTATGCCTTTAGAAGACTTACTTGCTTTAATGGCTTCCTTGTTCTTGATAATTGTACCAATCGTAGACTGGTTACAGCCATACATACTAGCGAGGGTAACGATGCGCATGCCTTTGTATTTCTTTATTATCTCCAGCTTCGTTACCATAGTAATCATCTTCTTACTTCTCCCTTTAACATCACTAGCAATCTTGTGACCCATGGCTAAGGAATTAAAGTTAGAATTAAGCACTAAAATGCACAAAAAATATGATATCGCAAGCACTCACACGAGATAAAGTCTTTACGAAAGGCACATGAGATTCTAAACTGAGCGCGCATATAACAAAGAGAGAGAGAGGCAGCATCTCTCTCAGGCATTGTGAGAGGGATTTCAGCCAATAGCGTATCGGCATCTTAGTGACGCCGACCAATAGCAGACCAGCTTCCTAGTGACGTATGAGCGTGGTGGTAGGCTAGTGACTCGCGCAGTCGTACACGTAAAAACCGCCAAGTTCGAGTTTTGGAATTCGATGCCGTAAGGTGGGAAAAAATGTCGTAACAAGGGGATGAAAAAACATCGTATTCCACACTGTAACGTGAAAAAAAAATATAAGCTGGGGACGCCGTACCCCGGGGGTCTACTGTACCTTCATGTCATCGGTGGAGATGGACCCTCCCCTTTTATGCCTGGCTTGCCGAGGATGTCAGTGTTCGCGGGACAACACCTGTTCCGAGTGTAGGGAGTGGCCTGCCTCCCAGTTGGAGGGGTTTGCATGTAAGAAGAAGTCTAAGCACGAATCTTTTCTTTCGGGGTCTTCTCGAAATCGAAGAAATCGGGGGCTTCTGCTTCCTCTATGCCCAAGTCTGCCCGAAGCTAATTCTCAACTAGGCCCTTCCGGGGCACGGCCGAGCAGTAGCGCAGGGCTTGTGACTCCAGGTCAACCCTGTTGGATAGGCGAAGGGAGTGCTTGTTCATTTCCAGACCTTGTGTCTTTGTGGCCATCGCTGGGCGTCGATGGCCTCCCTTTGAAGGAAGTTCTCTTCGAACTCCTCCGAAGGGGAGAAGAGAGAAGGCGGTCATCTCTTTCCTCTGCAGAGGTTGATCCTCCTCTTGTGGGTGCAGGCATTGTTGCCCGTCGGTCAGGCCGAGGGTCTAGTTCTGACGCCGAGGAGTTAGCTAACCCACCAGGGGCAGTGGCAGGGCTCTCTTCAAGGCAAGCTTCCTCTTCAGGGGAACATATCTCTCATTTGCGAGAGAAGATTGCCTCTACATTGGCAATCTCCTTATGCTTTTGGTTCTTCTCCAGGGGCTGAATGAGAACCTTGTTATAAGCGTAGTCCTCCTCCGGGTGAACTCTCTTCCCCTGCGGAGGAATTACCTGTAGCCCTCGATCATTCTCCCCCTTGGGCGGAGTCTGTTAAACGTTCCGCTCCGGATGTTCGTAGAGTGGAGGGGTGGGTACCAAGGCAGAGGAAGGTCGCGAGACCTTTCCTCACACGAGAAGTCCCTCCAACCCAAGGTTGTTACGTCTCTCCTCCCTGGCCCGTAGTTCTCTCCAGTGGCGACTCGAGGCGCGGGAGAGTCGGGGGCACGTCTCCCCAGACGCCGAGACCCCTAGGGGACAACCGGTCCAGACGAACCCATAGGGGTGGGAAGCTGACGAGGGCCTACAAGAGGGAGTGGTCCTTCTCGTCCTCCCCCCTAACTTGATGCTGTTTTCGGACGAGTCAAAGAAAAGGGGGGGCCCACGTTCTGATCCACGGGTCCTCAGGCCGGGGGTCAGAACCAGGAAGAACCTTCTCTAGTCCTACTAGAGACGGAAACCGTGTTTCTGGCTTTTCAGTAGCTCCACCTAGCCGGGCGGACTACTCTGTGGTTATGAGGATCAACCACACCACAGTGATGGTTTTCTGGCCCAGACAAGGAGGTATCTTTCAGTACAACCATCCCATCCTGTGGTAGAGATACCAGGATGGTCCGAGTCCCCCTCGGTCTCCTTGGCAGCTCGCTTGATTCCAGGCAAAGGAATTGGCTCTCCGACAGTCTGAGCAGTGTGTCACGGACACCACATTCCGAGTGGTCTTTGGATTCTCAAGTAGCCTACAAGTCCTGCCTCGGTGGGGCTCCCTCGGTGGACCGGTTCGCTACAGCACTGAGCTGCAAGCTCCCGCTGTACTGCTCCCCGGTCACGGATCCCAAGGCCCTCTGGTTGGAGGCCTTCCAGCAACGGTGGGACACCATCGATGTGTTGCCTCCATAGCTTGCTCCTCTTCCCGCCGGGAGTCTATCCAGCATCTCCTCAAAGAGAGAGGATTTTCGCAACAAGTGGCGAAAAGGAGGCCTGGAAATTGCGCAAGTCTTCCACAAGTAATCTCCCAGGCGATAGGGCGAGTTTCTGTAACCGGTGTCGGAGAGAGGGCATCCGTCCACACGTTGCTGCTTCCAGCAATAGTGGAGCCCCTAGTGGGATTGCGGGATAAGTGTGCCTTTCAGTTTCGACTGTGAAAGGCTATCCCTCAGCCTTAAGGCTTGCCTCCTGGCTCTAGGGACAAACATTTCTCACTCCGCTGGAACTCTAACTTCGCATGCGAAGCCTTGTCCTCTCCTGCCCTCAGTCGAAGGTGAGACCTCCTCCTTGGGACGTGGTTCGAGTGTTCGAGTCTCTAAAGAGACCCCCTGACGAACCACTACGTAAGTCCCCAGCCCACCACCTTCTGGGTAGACAGTGTTCCTGCTAGCCTATCTTCAGCCAAGCGAGTCACATGGTCTCTCTTACGACTTCGCCCATTCAGGGGGTTAGGGGGAGGCAGCATTCAGGTTCGTCCCTGAGGTTTGTTGCCGAGACTCAGAATCCGGGAGTGCCGGACCCGCTTCATCTCCTTCCAGGGTTCGAGTCTCCGTCCTGTTGCAGATGACTCAGTCCATCTCCTACCTTGCCGGTAGGGGGTCCGAGCTGGTGTCTTCAGAGAAGAGCTGCAGTTCGTCTCCAGGTCCAAGTCTCGTTCGTGGATCCTGGGTAACGAGGAGAAGGGTCTCCAGGAGTACCATCTCGGCCCGGATTCGCAGGGTGTTACACCCTGCCTTGAATCCTGACCCTTCTCCGTCGCACCGCCCTAGAGCCCATGATGTCAGGGGCTTAGATACATCCCTGCCCTTCATGGAACATCTTTCAGTGACGCAGGTCCTACAAGCGGGGATGTTGAAGCATCAGACCTTCTTCTCAGCCCCTTACCTGCAAGACATGACCCACAGGAGGCTCGATACGTTTCTATTGGCCCTGTGGTGGCTTCACAACAGCTGGTCTAAACCTCAGGCTCCTTGATGGACAAGTAGCAGAAGGTTGAGGGCATTGTTACCTGGTGTTAGTCTGCATGAATGAAAAGATCTGTCTGGCCCTTATCCTTTTCTTCATCCTCTCCTCCCACGGAGAAAGCATCATCCTGGGTTCTCTGCACAGCTGATCTCAAACCACTGCAGGTAGACCATGCTTCCTTGTGTTCCTAGTATTAGGTGTAATACTGTCATGTCCCCATACCCTGACGAGGTGGTATTGGGAGAGTCCTAGCCTGGATTCCCTCCTGAGGGACTCCAGGGCAACTGCCTGGGACAAGTCAATTTCACCTTCCCACACACCTTACGTAGGCTGCGGCAGTTTCACAACCGCCAGCGAGGAGCAGGGATTCCCTATTGTCCGAGTACTTGATCGCTCGAATATGGAATCCCCGGGCAAGCCAAAGCCAGTATGGCCGGGACTTACCACCCTTCCTAAGGGTTAAGTCACCCCATGTAAATAGCGTGGTTTGTATTTCAGTTATGGAACAAATGACAAATTCGTAGATTATTTGTATTTTTCATAACTATACAAACCTTACCTATTTACAGTTATGTGCCCGCCAACCCTGTCCCCCAAGATAAGTCCTACCTCTAAGTGGAGTATTCTCCGGCGTGTGTGAGGGGGAGGGGTAGCTAGCTACCCCTCCCTACCCCCTCGCTAGCTAGCGGTGGGGTAGGAAACCCTCGTTAAAACTTTATGGCTCGTCATCGGCTGCGCCGATGTAATCACCCCATGTAAATAGCTAAGGTTTGTATAGTTTGAAAAAATACAAATTATCTACGAATTTGTCATATTACCTGTATTACTGTAAAATGGACTTTTTCCTTTAGTTTTTAATAACAAGATATATGTATTTAATAGTGTAGTTTTTTTTTTTCTACTTATGTCAAAATTGGGACCATTGCAGCTACAACCCTTTAACTCTTATTCATATATTTGCTTTTCTGAAGAATTAAAGCACATTATGCGGGGTTAGTACACACATGGTTAATTTATGTTAAAATTATTGGGTTTGTCTATAGTAAAGTATTTCATGATTATTGACTTTATGTTAAATAAAAAAAAATGTATTACTGTTCTGTAAAACATTTTATTGCTGTAATACTGTAATCAACCTGTATATCTTCAGAACTTGTTAGATTCTGTGATTCCTTTTAGTTATGATGATACTCGAGAATTTTAACATTCCTTTTTATTTACATTGCAGAGTGGACTGGAAGCCTGACAAATAATTCTGTTGACCAAGGAAAAATTTGTGTAAAGGAGGACCTCTACGAAGACGGAGATGACCTACATCCATTGGAACTTAAGGCCCACCACTCTTCTGTCATTGATCATCGTGAAAATAAATCCAGGTTAGGACATTTGATATAGTTCTCATTGGAGCCTCTATAACGCTTACAACGCTTCCAGAAGGCTAAAATTACTGCCAGATATTTGCTCAGGCAGAATATATAATGTTTATAATGCGAGTATAAGAAGAGAATAAATCTTCCTTACAGTAAACTGTATATGGAATGACAGCCTATGAATTAATGAATCATGTTACCTATTGTATACCTACTGTATACCGTACACCAAAAATAGTATGTGTAATTAGCAAGGAATTTCTCTAAACCTTTCATTTATATTTTACTTTTTTATAACCCTGGTTAGCCATTCTGGGATATCTTGAAATTTATCTGTTAATCTCTTCCTTATCTATACTGCTAAAATCAAATTTGTTTTTATCAGAGCACTATGATTTAGATACCTTTGAAGATTAAGACACTTTAATTTCATACTATACTGTAATGTGTTGTTTCTAGCCATAGAAAAGTTCTTTTAAGTTGATTTTCCCAGTTAATCACTTGTCTCAAACCAGGGCCTAAGAAGACAAAAGAGGCTATTTTGTGATAGGGGATGGATGAAGTTAACCCCTCACACTTTCAACTACCTTTTTAATGATTAAATGAAACATTGTTTGTTCCAACACAAATACTTACCTCGAACTACTTTCTTAGGAGTTACCTGTAATCTCCTCTCTACCGACCAGAGTTTTGTGTAGTATACCCTACACCCGTTTTCTATGGAGGGCTAACCCGGGAGTGAGAGAACGTGCCCCGAGGGTAGCCTTGAGCTAGGTCGAGGTCCGCTTGGGTCCCGTTAGTAAGTTCTCTGGTCGCGACGTGATACCATATCTCACGCCGCTCTCGTCTCTCTCGACCCTTTGTGTCCGACTCGTGTGTCCTGCGTGGTTACCGCGTGGTATCTTTGTGCTTATCGCTTGTGTTCTTGCGTGTTCACTACCCTTCCTTGTGCTTCCCAAGTGTATTCCTTGTTGATTCCCTTCGTTCCTGTGCCTTGTGGTTGTGTGCTATGGAGCAGATCCGCCGTTGTCCTGGGCCTAGAGCCGGAAAGTCGTGTGGAGCGTTCCTTTCCAAGCCTGAAGTAGACCCTCACTCCCTTTGCTCTTCCTGTAGGGGCAGGATGTGCTCCCCATCGGATACGTGCATTGAGTGTGTTAGAGTGCCTCTGGTTTATATAGATAAGAAAAAATTCAAATTTCTTCTTGAATCTATATTTATGATAAAGTTGAAGGAATTTCTTTTTCATTACCACCTCTGAGATAAGAAGCATAGAAGAAGTGGATTAAAGTATTTTTAATATGATTGCATCAATGGCTAATGCAAAATGGGGAACACTGTATCACCAGAGGGAAGTCTTTTTAAATTTGTTTTATGTATAATGTATGTACAGTATTGGTATATGAGTAAAACTTTTTTGTAAATTTTTGTACACATAAATTACTTTATAATTAATGAAGATGTGTAATCATGTCAATAATGGTGTGATATTTCAGAAAGTTCGTGTTATATTCACGATATTTACTATTTTCACAAAATTATCGTGAAATGTACTTTTTTGTTACGAGTGAACGTCCATTACAAATTCCTTTAATAATAATGTTTGAACTTGAAACTAGGGTTATTTAAGGTAATTCATTTAAAAACTGCAGGCGTTATTTATTGACAAGTATTGTGAAGAGACATTAAAGAGACTAAATAAGGTAGCGACCCATTTATTGAAATTGCAAAGAAATACTCTGTAATTCTAAAATAATCTCATATGGTGCATATCGTAAAATAGGTTAGCAGAGGATGATCCAGCAAGTGCAATTGCAAGGGAGCTTGAACAGTTAGAACTTAGTGATCCTAAGCAGGGAGAAGAAACATTACAAGACAAACCTCAGTTTGGAGTGAAGAGAGATGAGATGATTCAGAAGAAATTTAAGCAAAATGGACCACCGAAAGTTTCCTTCAAACCCTTCAGGTAAGGTTTTAGTTTTCCATTGTGTACTTTGCAAATTGTTGTATGTTGTCAAGAACCATTATCATTTGATTTGTTCATCATCCTGTCGAGGCATCAGGTGCTGTTCATGAAGGTGACTCAAACTAATGATTTTAGTCCAAATTAGAAATAAAGAAACACATTCCTGTTGCATTAACGCCTCTTGAACCCTCAACCAATTTCCTTATCTATGTACTGTAATAATGTAAGTTTGTGTAGGAATGGATTTTTTTGTTTTTTTTTGTTATGAAGACCAGCAGCTTTTGTATTTTTAGGTACTTGCCAAATTCTTTCCAGTTTCTCCCATGAAAAACAGATTACAATTTTTATATTTTACCTGTGTATTCCCCAAAGATGGAATAATCATAATTTGTTCCTGCCTGTATGCAAACCTTTCGTTTTTTTAAATATGTATGTCTTTAAAACTGGAATGGCTGTTGAAATCGTTAATGAGGTGTTTACAAACAGGTGGTGAGCACAGGCGAGTAATCCTCCCACTGGTTAGTCTTCAAGGATTGCCATCCCTCCTTGCTTTAGCAAGACAGTAGGCTTGTTAGCCAATGATGAACCCTCATAGTTGAGTCCCACTCGACTTGCCTCTTAACAACATGCAACTATGCTCAGATGCATCGAAAGAGGGGAGGGGCGCAGGCCTGGATGACAGGGTCATCTCAAAAGTGTGACTAGAATAAGAAGCATCTATTTCTTGAATCCCCTGGGACTAGCAGCCTTTTTACCGCTGCAAGCTTTCCGAAAACATTCAGCAGGCTTCTAGTGAGTGTTGCAACAACACCACTGTTTTGGCTTACATCTAGCTGTACGAGCTGATGAAGTAGATGCATTTCTGAACTGTATTCCATGCCAGGAAGTTGTCAGCCAATCACATTCCAAGCAAGAGGAATGGGCTAGTAGACACACTTAGTTGCCAAAGGGAAGGTTATAGGGTTAGAGTGGTCTTTACATCCTGGTATAATGGAGAAGCTTCTGGTTTAGATGGGTTATCCAGGGATCGACCTGTTCACCATACAGCTAAACAAGAAGTGCCCAGGGTCTCTTCCAACACCCATGGGGCCACTTGGAATGTTAAGTCCTTTCTCTGGACTTGAGTTGAATTGGGTGGCTCCTGGATGGCCTTGCGTCGAATGGTTTCCTGTTCTGCCATGTCAGGATCCCTAAGGAACTTGTTTGGCCCTCGCTGTCCTCGGAAGTGGGCCATTCTCAATGATGGAATGTCATAAAGGGATTCCTCTCAAGTCTGATCATCTCTAGACCAGATCACATAGTTCCTCCTCCTCTTGGCTTGGAGAAGCTCCTCTCATTAGTGGCTGTCAAGGATACGACTCAGACTTGAGCATGGGCTTTCAGCAGAAGGGGATAACTTTTTTTTTTCTATTAAGTATTTCCTTCTCATAAGAGTTGCCTATGCTCTGGAGTGGCTTCTAACAGTCTTGCGGTTCTCGGTACTTTGTCCGAGCCTTTGAGAAGGCTTCTGTTAAGGTTAGGTGCTGAACATGGTCTCTTTCCCTTAGTCTCTCACTCTGACAAGTGTAGAATATTGTTAATCTAGTGCCAGGGCCCCAAACTTGGACCCTGCCAGAGCACGACCTAGGGTTCGAGCTCTTCTCAGTCACATCTTTACATGAAGCAGAAACTGGCATAGACAAGAGTTTTTTGTGAAACATGAGAGCTCTGCAGTGCTATCTGAAGAAGACCTGATACCTTGGAACTGAGTGTTGGCAACTCTTCGTTAGCAGACAGACAGAATCATGAGAAGTTGGTCTAGAACACAATCTCTTGGACTTCAGGAGTTGATCCCTAATGTATACACGTAGACTGCTAAGAGTCTAGGTACCAACTAGGACTGACACTTGAGAAATCAGGGGCTAGCCCCCACCCTTTCCTTCAAGAGGAATGTGTAGTTGGTAGGGGTTTGAAGGTTGGGGTGTCTATGCAACAGGCCACCTTCATGGCCTTTATTTTACAGGAATACCCACAGGTCCTTTGATGCCCTAGTGCTTGGTCTTGTGGTGACTGCTTAAACAGAGTTATAGGTAGCAAGGATCCCTTATGGGATAATAATCATCTATGGTAATGTATAGATCTAAGTCTGGAATGGAGGCAGGATCACAGGCTCTTCTCCATTCTTTTTGCCCCTAGCTTTAACTTTGAAAAGCAGAGTCTTTGGTAAGGAAGTAGGGTCTGCAATACAGCATTACTTGTCATATATCGGTTATCTACACAGCATTCAAACCCTTATCCTTCAATTAGGGAGATTGATTCAGTGCGAGCTAGAGATGGTCGATAAATCTTGGGCAATGAGCAGTTATCCAGTGGCGAGGGTGCAGGCCTAGGGGCTCCACCCCCTCTCCCAGCTAGAGAGCTTCACTTTTGATTCAGCTTCATGTACTGTCAGCTCCTCACCAAACTTTTTCATTTCCTTTTGCAAGAAGTGAATGTGGATGGTTAACTTTGAATGGAATGGAAGCAAGATGTTTGTGTTTGCTGGGGGAAGGGTGGGTGTTGCAGCCAGTTTATGGCTAAACGGGCTGTAGATCTACACTACCTCTATGCTTTGTGTAGGGGGTATGAATTTTTACAGTCATCACTGTGTGCAGTGTAGGTTGTGGCCTCCTATGCAGTGCCAGGGGTCTCTATTGGCAATGCCCATGAAGACACCGATGAAGTCATTCACTGCTTTTGTCTCCTTTGGGGGTGCGACTGCTGCTGTCTTCCCTGTGCATACGCCCCTGGATCGGTCCCCCGGGGAGTATGTGTCAGGAGCAAGAGTCTTAGGATTTACTTCAGTAGTTTTTATCAGGTTTCAGTGGCATGTGGGTAACCCCTAGTGTTTTCCGCACCATTTTAGAGGCTACCAGCTCTTTACTCATGACTGTACAAACTGCTGACAATGAGTTTGACCTCAAGAAGCCAAGGCTATCTCTCCTGCTTCCCCCTGTGCAAATGCCCCAAGTGTTCACGGAGACGCCACTGGTGAAAGGCTTGTTGGTGCCCCCAGTGTTGGGGAGCTTGGTGGTTCCCCCAAAGCTTAAAATAAGTCCTATAAAGTGACACTGTTCTGCCAGAAATGATGCCATCTGTAATTGAAGGCCACCAAGGCTAAAGTGCATGTTCCCCCTTTGCCTGGGGTTATCCCGGTCCCCTTCCCCTGTGTCAGTCACCCCGACCCTTGTGCCTGGGCATGCACCAGGTGCCGATATTACTTGCTCCCTTTATTTCTTTGGCTTTGCTTCTGGCCCCACTGGTTGCGGGGTTGTAGAACCCTGTGAGTGTGCCTTCCCCGTTTCAGTGTGCCCCAGTGTTTCGGCTCCTTTTGGAGCAATCCATGTGTTTTCTTCCCCGGGGGAACGTCACTGTTGCTGGTCTCTCATCCTCAACCGCTCTGCTTGCAGAACTGGGAGTGAGAGTTAGGAAAAGGAAGAAGATTACACATTGTTCTTCCTCATTCGCCTCCTCGTCCTCTGACCATGATTCTGTTATTTCTTCTTAAGTTGAAGAAGAAAAGGAAGAGTTTAAAGAAGTCCAGGAAAGCTAGCTGCAGTTGCAAGGATAGGGCTCCTTGCAACACCACTAAACTCTTGGGGCTGTACATGGCTCCCGAGTGGCTTCCAATCCCATGGGGCCCGGAACCACAGCTAAGGGTGGGATACAAGGTTGAAGTGTGACCCTGGGCGACTACCCAGGGTCCTGCCCCGGCTACAGATGTGTACTGCCCTGTACACAGTCTGTTTCCAAGTTAATGGAGGGGCTTCGGCATCTTCCTTGTTCTGGCAAGGGGTTACTAGCCCAGATTGAGAGGATGGCATTATTTGAGGCTGTCCTTGCGTGCTTTGGAAGACACGTAATGTGGGCTGGAGGAACTATTCCTGTGTTCCTCAAAACACGGGCCCATGGCTGTCCTGCCTGGTCCTTCATCAGCTCCCGATTACATTTGTTTCTCTCCTTGGAGCGGAATGAGTGTTCTCTTGCAGGTGTAGCAGAATCTTCTGAGTGCACGACCACTCCTTCAGCCCAGTGAGGCATGAGAGTACTCGAGATTAGGCTGCCATGAGGACACCTGGAGAAGGTAGGACCACCTTTGTGGCCTTTTACTTGTGGAAATACAGTAAACCCACTAGTCCATTGACACCTTTATGCCTGGTCCTGTGGTGGCTACTCCAAAAGTGGAACCAGTTCAGCTCTCACATGGAGTAAAGATGCATTTTGTTTATTATTGAGTAAATGTAAATTTGGAATTAATGGTTGATTATCTGGTTCTTCTTTCTTCTGTCCCCTTCTATGTGACCAAGCAGTCAAATTATTACGTGCTGGATGGGACCTGATACTAACAAGATCCACTTCAGACATCCATTCTTTAGGTTTAAATCGGTATCTCTCCCAGCCCTCTTAACGAAGGGGGAATGGGGCAATGTACACCAACCCATTGATCATCATACAGCTTTATCTTTCAATCTGACATCCCCTTTTGGGGGAAAGGGGTCTCCATTTTGATTGAGTAAATGCGACCATGTATCAGCCAGTACTTAGTAGGTAGTAGGTTGTCCAAGGCACCAGCCACCCATTGAGGTACTTCTGTTGAGTTATTGGGTCCTTTTATTGGCCTGATAGTACTACATAAGATCTTGGTTACGGCTCATACAGTATTTCTTTTGCCTACACATACATCAAATAGTCTTGCCTGTTCTTTACACATTCTCCTCTTTCCTCATACAACAAATAATTTTTTCTTGTCGCAAGGGTTAATTACTGTACTGTAAATATTCAGTCATTGCTTTCCTCTTGGCAATGGTAGAAGAGACTCGTTAGCTATGGTAAGCAGATCGTCTATGAGAAGGACTCCAAAATAAGGCCTTTGTTCTTTAGACTTGGATAGTGCCATAGCCTCTCTGTACCATGGTCTTCCATTGTCTTGGGTAGGTTCTCTCTTGCTTGAGGGTACACTGAGGCACATTATTTCCTTTGTTTCCTCATTTCCTTTCTTCACTGGGCTTTTTTCCCTGTTGGAGCCCCTGGGCTTATAGCATCCTGCTTTTACAATTATGGTTGTAGCTTAACAAGTAATAATGATAATAATATCAGTCTTTCATCACTGTAAAAGTCAGGTAGGAGGTATCTGAGGTCACCGCTAACTCATGTACAGGTCAAGCGGTGGTCACTTCCAGGGAAGAAAATGATCCATCCAGTTAGGATCTAAGAAGGCTTCCAACCCACCAAGCAGTGAGTCTCCCTAATTAAAGAACAAGGATTTGTATTCCACATAAGAACAAATCACAACTTTTTAAAAATATTTTATTTTTCCTTTAATCCAACTACCCACCGCAACTACCCCTCTCCAGCTGGGAGAAGCCCCTTACCCTTGCCAGCTGGATAACTGCATGTTATCTAGGATTTAACAGCCTCCTCCAGTTTGGGCTGAATCATTCTTCCTTATTAAAAGACTCGGTTTTGTATAGCTCGGAAAAAAGAAAATTCGTTAAATACCGTATATGTGATGTTTATTTCATAAGTGGTAAATACGAATTTCATGTTTATTTCATTAGTGTTAAATACAAATTTCTTAAAAGTTTGTGATGTTTATTTCATAAATGTTGTTGTGTTAGAAACTCCTCAGTTCATCTTTTGAAATTTTAGAGGCCTCTTAATCCTACACCAACGTATAGTCGACCTGCGATTTGTATATCCCAAGAAGAGTCAATAAAACGGGAAAAAGACTACCTAAATAAAGAAAAAGTAAGTGCTGTACTATATATTTATTCACTAATTTTGTAGTTTCATAAGTACTCAGCTGGTAGCCATTTATTAGAAATAAAAATAGCATTTGTAGGGACATTTAATGAATATCTGTAGAAATATAGCCTTGACATAATCCAAAAGGTAGTACTAAGAAATTTAAATGTTGGAACTGCTGTTAAAATCATTAACGGTGTGTTTAACGACATATATAGTTGTGAGTGCGGCTGAGTTGTCCTGCCCGCTTTCATTTCAAAGCCTTCACTTTTTACCTTCAGCTCATGATTGAGAGGGGTGGTCAATGTACATAGCTTAACTTTAAAGGACTAATGTTTGTACTGTATAGCTATGGTAAATACGAATATAATTTTAAAATTTTAATATGTTTCTATGTGTGTACAAACCTTCTGTCTCTTGAAATAGAAAGACTTCCATTTGTGGGTAGGAAGTCCCCCTTGAACAACTGGTTGGTTATTTTTCTTTCCTGAAAATGTGTCCTTTCCTATAAAGGGTAGAGGGATATAATTAGGAACTTTTCATCAGCCCATCATGGGGATGAGTAGTCTGATAAGGCCTGAACAGTACATGGTGGATGAAATCTTTTCCCCGTAAGGGAGGCACAGTCTGGAATGAAATAGTCAACTTTTTATTTGCAATTATTTTCCAAAAACAGTCTTATATACAAAATTCACGGATATGAAACAAGGTTTTCTTATAATAATACATGGTGAGGAAGAGGAGGAGGCGGCATACAGTGATGATGATTGTGATATGCATTGTCTGGATCAGATTCCTGAGCTGCCAAATCAGGGAGCTCATTATCAAATTCTAAAGCAAATCCTTGGAAAGACGACTTTACAATAAGACTCGTAAAGTATCGTTTGACGAGGCTTCCTTGGTGATCTCAGAGATGATGAGGAAGCTGAAGTCAATGGCTCCTCCACAATAAAAATCCAATAAATTCCGTAAGCACATTAGGGCAGTTTCCGCCAAGATCCTTGAATGCACTTTTCTGAAACACATTCCCAAGCTTCATGAATTATGTAAATTGCTTTCTTGAGGTTAAAGCTGCGCTAGTACTTCCTCACAACATCTCTATCGTCTTTGTCAGATTTCTTGTCATTCTCTGCAACGAAATCCTGGTGTAGTTAGTATTGATCTTGAGGATGATGCTACAACCCCAGTTGGAAAAGCAAGATGCTATAAGTCCAAGGGCTCCAACTGGGAAAAATACCCCAGTGAGGAAAGGAAATAAGGAAATAATTGAACAATATCAGAAGTAATGAACAATTAAAATAAAATATTTTAAAAACATTAACAACATTAAAACATATATCATATATAATCTATAAAAAGATGACTAAAAGAATGCTGATAAGTGTGCTATCTTTAATTAGGGGTTTTAATAACTCCAAAGTAGTTACAGTACTACTATCAGATGTAATTAGCAAGCCTTGTTCAGAAAAGGTGTCCTTGAATCACTAACATTAATTGTATTTCTTTTTTAGCCTTTCATTTTACCACCTTTCCCACTACTACTATTTTGCAGTCTTGGTTGTTGAATGGACATCCAAATTCATAATCAATCTATCATCCCATCTTTGCATAACCAAAACCAGTGTTGCAGCCTGTAGGCTAAATGCAACATATATCTTAACCATATAAGGTACTACATACATACACATACCAAGGCACTTCCCCCAATTTTGGGGGGTAGCCGACATCAAGCAAATGAAACAAAAAAGGGGATGTCTCCTCTCTGTGATTTATTTTGGTTTAGATTTTTTCCTTTCTTGAAATTCTTTCACCATGTATGCCAGCAATTACGGTTTTCTTTATATTCAAGACCATCCCTTGTTTTGCCTTTTCATTTCTCACTATTTTGATTATCATCTTGAATTAATTTGTATTTTATATTCTCTTTTTCATAGTGCAGGTCCACCATCGATAATTTGTCGATGAATAATCTGGCACCTCTTTTAAGGTTAGGAATCGATTGACATGCAGTAGTCTTATTGCATGAAAATTCAGTGATGTAAACACCAAGCCGTTGTAACGTAGGCCTGTCTCATATTATCAGATGCTGTTGATGCTACACTGCCAAACTAATGAAGTTTATAAAAATCATCTTTTTTCATAGAGTCAATTATTGGTATTTCCTAAAACTCTCAGTATATTTAAAATGTAATTTCTGGGCTCAACTTGTGTCGCTCTGTGAAATGCTCCTTAAAGCACCATTTCTAAGGTATAAATACTGCTAAATATACCAGAGAAAAAAGTTGCATGGAATGCCAGGAATATATCTTCCGGCACCACATTGGTATCTATTTTCTCCCTTTCTGTCATTAGGGTTTAGTTCATTTAATTTCATGCATTCCGGAGTCTACGGATTTCGATGGTTGTTTCTAGTCTGCTTGTCCCTTCTTGCTTATGTTCCCCACTCCGGTGGGTATCCCGTGTGCCGAGAAACTCATAATAATTTTCTTTCTTTGGGTCTGGTGGACTGGTTCACGGTTAGTCCTCTCATCGTTCTTGGGACTCCGGATATTTATGTCCATTTTTTTTTACTACCTTTACATGACAGAGGGGTAACATGTTTTTTTTAATGCTATTACGTATTATTTCCTTTAGCTTAAGCGCGCATGATTTTCTGCTGGGTGTCACGGCGGAATTTAATTTCTTTAAGTATTTCGCCGGAGTTCCCGGTACAAGTTAATTTTATATTCATAAACCAAATTATCTTACTCGGATGTCTCCCTACCCCTGCACCCACCTCGGTGGAATTCTTATTCGCCACACCCTAACCTCAGGAAGTAGGCTTGAGTTATACACTAATGAGAGAAGGGAAACAGCTGAAAGAGAGAGATAGCTCCCATGATCTGTGAGTAGATGCAAATAGCGCTCTCTCCTCGGTTAGTCAAGGATGGCCACCAGACGAGCCAGACTGAGTATGAGCCTTGGTACGTACTGCGTATCCCCCTATTCCCGGAATTCCATCTTCGATATTCTTCCGCCCCGTGAGGGCCGAGATGGCTTGAAATCGTATCCATGAGATGGTTACTATGTTTCTTTGATTGGATTCAGATAAATTTTTACCCTGTTCTGATCCCGTAGGTTGATCCCTTATACTGTATAACAGGATATTTACGGTATGGTTATTCTGGGAAGAGGGTTACAGACGGAGCTTAGTAGTTCTTGAATTTATATTGTTACGGGCCGAATTTACAACAGTAGGAATTCATACTTCCAACCAGGTATTCCGGCAACAGTATTGGTGTCCCTAATTCTGATTTCCTTGTATCTCCTTGTCCTAACCTTTCTTCATCAATACATACTTCCTACTCCGGTAAGGGTATGGAAGGTTGAGAGAAGTTTCATAGTAGAATTTTTCCCTCTGGAGACGGCGGACTGGTCTAATATTAATACAGCCACCGTTCCTACCCGTTTCAAATCTTTGTAATGACAATACTTTGGATGACAGGAGATGGTGGAAGAAGGAAAACAGATTATTAGGGTACTATTGTAAAATAGTAAGAAAGAATACGACTCCGCTGAGCTAAACACAGCGGATTTAACTTAACTATATATGTCACTGGATTTTCCGGCGAAATCAAGTATGATACTCGTGTATCAAATTGACTTACAGGTGGTACGCTGTCGGGAGACAGCATGCACTGCTGTGCTGCAGCAGTCGTGTGGGCATGAGGTCTGCCGATCTCATGCCGGGTGCCATGCTCAGTGGCCCCTAAGGTAAAACGTATGAGGTAGGCCCTACCCAAAGCGGGCAAGCCTTTTAGGCTACCCAAACCACTCCCAACCAGACCATCATCAGCTTCTAAGCTACTGACGGACTCGGCAGGGACTAATCCTCCACATCAAGGGTCGAGAGCAAGAATGCTATTACGTATTATTTCCTTTAGCTTAAGCACGCATGATTCTCTGCTGGGTGTCACGGCGGAATTTAATTTCTTAAAGTATTTCGCCGGGGTTCCCGGCACAAGTGAATTTTATATTCATATACCGGTGGCCTTCTCGAGCCAGCTCATGGAGAGGTTGAGTAGTATAGTCTAGTCCCAGTTTGGTCCAATTGCTGATCGCCTGCAGTCTATGGACAATTTGGGCCAGGGACTGCAAAATCAGGAAAATCTGATAGAAAAACCTTGCGGTCCGGATTACCACAACAATGGTAGTTTGTGGTTCTGGACGCGTCAAAGCTCCCGGGGTTTGTTGAGAACGACCCGTGGTGATTGGCTCTTCATGCCCCGTTCTCAGAGGGCATGTTGACATTAGCAGGAGGTGGTCCCCGTCCGGTAGAAGATCTTGAATGCTATCTGCCGGGTTTACAATTCCCCTTCCCTTGATAAGAGCGCCCGTCAGTGGAAGAGCTAATAAGGGTAGACAAGGTTCCCAAGGAAACCGTTATCTAACCAAAAGAGCAAGCTCGATCCGCCTGGGTCCGGACTTTAAATGAGTGGGAATGTGTCAATACCAAGTTAACCCCTCATAAGGGTACGTTCTCTATGTTCAAGGTGGACGGGCAAACCCCGACACCATGTACCACCAAAGTAGTAGACCTTACCTTACAGGTGGCTATGGAAGGCAAGCCCATGCCGCTACTAAGGAATACGGAACTAACTTCCCTGTTGTTCCCAGGAGACCATGAATGCTGGATCGATGCACCAGCTACTTTCATGGCAGGGTCATTGAACTAGGACTGTGCCATCACACAGTTTAGTGAATGACTCCCCGGACTTCCAGACTCTCTGATTAAAATAGAATACGGTGCAAGAACCAGGCTGGATAGATCTATCAACTCAGCCACAATGGCGGAGATGACTTCGTTAGTCTACGCGAGGAGCCACTTTTTTAAAATCCTGACACAGTCTTTGCCTCACACACTACAGTGTGATACATATGACTTTGCAGTGGTCCGAAGCAATTGCCGGAAGCACGTCTTAACTGACTACTCCATTAGGCATGAGCCTAACAGCTTAATTAAGGCTTTGATCTGGGGAGTGGACTTATTCCCGGAGGACGTGGTAAATAGCGTCCTCGGAGAAGCAGCTAGAGTCAACCAAAGCCTCAGAGTTCGGTGGGGTCGAATTCCTAAAAGAAAATTCGAGCCCACTGGACCACAATCACGAGGCGGGAAAAGACCAAGGAAGTTTCAGTCCTTCCAAGGGCCACAGGCTCAAGATGTGCTACAGGTAATGCCAGTATCCCAGATGACCAGCCTTCCACCTCAAGAACCCAGCCACAAAATCAATATGTGTGGTTAAGCCAACCACCTCCACAACCGATTCAGCCACTACTCCGTTTATTGCGTCTCTAGCGTATCATCCTTCCTTCGAAACACACACATGCGAGAGGTAGTAGAGCTAGGGGAGCCTTCCTGCATAGAGGCGGCGGAAGAGCTTCCGCTAGAGGTAGAGGATTTTGAGGTAGCCATGGAAGCAGACCTTCTGCAAACCAGTGAGACTCCCCTGGTAGGAGGAAGGCTGTACCTCTTTCGGAGCCATTGGGCGTTCTGCAATTGGCATACAGCATCATAACGAAAGGTCTGGGGTGGAGTTGGATGAGAAAGCTCCCTCCACCAACCAGTTTTTATCAGATTCCAACGGCAGATTTAACACTTTACACAGAAGATCTCCTTCTGAAGAGAGCAATAAAAGAGGTAAAATGCTTAAACTTTCAAGGATGTTTGTTCAGGGTGCCAAAGAAAGACTCGGACAAACGAAGAGTAACTTAGATCTGTCCAATATGAATACATATATTCAATGCAACCAGTTCCATATGCTGACCGTCTCACAGGTGAGGACTTTAGGTCTCCGTGGGGCCGTCACCACCCCTATAGATCTTACAGGCGTTTATTTTCATGTTCCAATAGCATGACATTTTCGTCCTTTCCTAGGATTCAAGCTAGGCAAACGGGCTTACACCTTCAAAGTGATGCCGTTCGGACTCAACATAGCGACCAGGATATTCACTAAGTTGGCGGAGACAGTAGTCCAAGAGATGAGGACTCAAGGAATACAGTTAGTGGCCTACCTAGATGATTGGCTTATCTGGGCCAACATCGTCGAGGAATGCCACGAGGCGCCAGACAAAGTAATAAAATTTCTGGAATACTTAGGATTCCAAATAAATTTCAATAAGTCCCGTCTTACTTCAGCAACGTACTTCCAGTTGTTAGGTCTATAATGGATCCTGACCACACACAAGCGGTCGATTTCACCACTGAAGAGGATAGAGATAGTAAGAAACACTAGAGGATTTCTAAGGACAAACTAACAACCCAGAGAAACCAAGAAAGAATCCTAGGCTTACTCCAGTTTGCCTCAGTAATAGACTCATTACTGAGAGTCAAGCTGAAAGACATCAATCAAGTTTGGCGGTCCAAAGCAAACGAGAAAGAGCGAGACAAAATTTTTCGGATTCCACCAACACTATGGAAGGACTTCAACCATGGACGAAGGTCAAAAACCTAGTAAACTCAGTACCTTTACGATTCCCAGCGACAACATTGGTGGTCCATATAGATGCCTCTCTAAGTGCTTGGGGAGGCTATTCCCAATACGAACAGGTCCAGGGGTTGTGGACAGTGACATTCCGACAACTACACATCAATATCCTAGAAGTCATGGAATTGTTCTTGACTAAAAAGACTTTCCCCGTCATAGAAACAACATATCAGTCTAATATAGACAGCCAAGTGATAGTCCACTGCAAATCAAGTCACATAAATCAAGTGATGGTAGCTATCTTTTCAATGGCAACAGGGAACCATTGGCACCTGTCAACCGTTCACCTGGCGGGAGTAAGAAATGTGGTTGAGGATGAACTATCAAGGAACCTCCGTGGGAGTCGGAATGGTCCTTGGACAAAAAGTCATTCAATTGGACCTGCCAACAAGTTCCGCGTCTCCTAGTAGATCTATTTGCCACGGAATCCAACCACAAGCCACAATGTCATGTAGCCCCCAACCTGGACCCTCTGGCTTATGTCACAGATGACATGTCCATAGAATTGGAACAACTGACGGAGGATTTACCTGATTCCACCCATAAACATGCTAATGAAAGTCCTGGACACGCTCAGGACTTTCAAAGACCTTACAGTTGCGTCCAGACAGTATGATATTCTCTTGTGCTCAGAAACTTTGGTTTCTAATATGAGGCACTCATCTGAGCTCCTTATAACTGGTTTTAAGAAGCCAATAATGTTGAAATGTGATGCCATCCCTAGGGCCAGGGGAATGGCGGTGTATATTAGGACCGAGTACCCTGCTTCTCATAAGTCCTGCTATCAATGTGGATGTCATGAGATTCAGGTAATAAAAGTTTGTGGCAGGCATAACAACTTTTATTTATGTTCGATCTACCGGAATCCAGACAGGGATGATTCTATCTTCGATTGTCTTCTTACCATTATGGCTAAGATACAAGAAGATGATAGAAAGGCTTCTTTTGTATTTGTTGGTGATTTTAATGCTCACCATAGGGAGTGGTTAAGTTCTATCTCTCCTACCGATCGCCATGGCTTAAGAGCTTGAGACTTTGCCTCTGAATCAGGCTGTGAGCAAATCATAAATGAAGCTACTCACAGGTCTGGTAATTGCTTGGACCTTGTATACACTGACTCCCCTGGCGTTATAACTGGTAAGGTTGGCTCTCGAGTCGGGACATCTGATCATGCCTTGATTTCATTATTAGTGAAGACTGAGCAGCCTGTCCCTGATATATCATATTCTTGTAAAATTTATATGAAATCCCAAGCAGACTGGAATGGGATTTTACATGATCTTTTGTGCTTGAATTGGTCACAATTATATAATAGTGTAGATCCTGTTGTCCCTTTGAATGAGAATCTAGTCAACATAATTGATAGGCGTATCCCTTCTCGTGTGCTAAGGTACCGAGTGAAGGACAAACCGTGGTTCAATGATGATTGTAAACGTGCTTTTTTGGAGAAGCAGGAGGCCTATCAACTTTGGAAGGGTAACAGATCAGATTTGACCTGGAACAACTATACTCAGCTTCGAGCTTTTGCTCAGAGAGTTTATGCCTCAACTGAAAAGGAGTACAATTTAACCATAAAAGAAACACTTTCTGGTACAACTCAGGAACATAAATGGGGGTCTACCCTTAAATCTGCACTCTTTGGTGTAGAGGCAACAGTTCCTCCTTTACTTAAACCAGATGGCTCAGTCACTCACTGTCCAAAGGAAAAGGCAACCCTTTTGGCTGATGTTTTTGACAGTAAACAGAGTAATGAAAAACTTGAACTTCCTCATTCCTGTTTTCCTGAGGCTAAACTAACTAGTTTAGCTTTTCGATCTCGTGAGATTAAAGCTCTGTTGATGGACCTTGATGCTTATGGAGGTGTAGACCCAAATGGTATTTTTCCTTTGTTTTTTATAAAGACAGCAGATTTCTTAGCTCCAAAGTTATGTTATTTTGCGCAAGTTAGCAAGAAGAGGAGCTTTTAGCACTAGTTGGAGAATTGGTAATGTTACTCCTCTATGTAAATGTGTTTGTGGTAGCTCAAGTCCCACTGATTACCGCCCAATTTCCATAACTCCCATATTATCTAAAGTTTTTGAACGTCTTCTGGCAAAACGTCTTAATAGGTTTGCTGAAGGTAATCATCTACTCCCTAGTTTGCAATTTGGTTTTCGTAAAGGCCTTGGAGCATGTGATGCCCTTCTTACAATCTCCAATGCTGTACAGAAATCCCTTGATTGTGGTCGGGAAGTTCTTATGATTGGCCTTGATTTTAGTGCTACCTTTGACCGTGTTAATCATGAGGCCCTTGTTTTCAAACTGAAACAGTTGGGAGTGGGTGGGTCGTTTCTTAGCATTATTATTGATTTTTTAAGTAATAGATCTCAAAGAGTTGTTGTTGATGGACACCATAGTGATTATAGGAATGTGATATCCGGTGTTCCACAGGGTAGTGTTCTTGGCCCATTACTTTTCATACTATATACACATGACATGTGGTTTGGCCTAGAAAACAAGCTTGTTGCATATGCAGATGATGCTACTCTCTTTGCATCAATTCCATCCCCTGAATGTAGATCTAGGGTTGGTGAATCCCTTAATAGAGATTTAGCTAGAATTAGTGCATGGTGCAAATTATGGAGTATGAAGTTGAATCCTAACAAAACTCAAAGTATGATTGTAAGTAGGTCAAGGACGGTGGTTCCTCAACATCCGGATCTCAGTATTGATAATGTTTCTTTAAATATGTATGACTCTTTCAAAATTTTAGGTGTGATTCTCGACAGTAAATTTACTGTTGAGAAACATATAAGGTCTGTGTCTTCTTCAATTTCACAAAAAATAGGCTTATTGAGAAAGTCTTTCAAGATTTTCGGTGATCAATCTATTCTGAAGAAGTGTTTTAATTCTTTCATTCTACCTTGTTTTGAGTATTGTTCTCCTGTCTGGTCTTCAGCTGCTGATTCTCATCTGAATTTGTTGGACAGAAACTTACGGTCTATTAAATTTCTTATTCCTGATCTAGATATTAATCTCTGGCACCGTCGTTCAATTAGTTCATTATGTATGTTGCATAAGATTTTTCACAACTCTGACCATCCTTTACATTCAGATCTCCCTGGACAATTCTATCCTGTTCGTAATACTAGGCAGGCAGTTAATTCTAATAGCCAGGCCTTCTCCATCACGAGGCTCAATACTACGCAATACTCTAGAAGTTTTATTCCAGCTGTGACCAAGTTGTGGAATGATCTTCCTAATCGGGTGGTTGAATCAGTAGAACTTCAAAAGTTCAAAGTTGGAGCAAATGCTTTTTTGTTGACCAGGTTGACATGAGTCTTTTTATAGTTTTTTTTTTATGACATATTTGTTTTTGATGTTGTTGATAGTTTATTATATGACGTCTGTTTTGACGTTGTTTCTTATTTTAGAATGATTTATTGTTAATTTGTTCTCTTCATTTATTTATTTCCTTGTTTCCTTTCCTCACTGGGCTATTTTTCCCTGTTGGAGCCCCTGGGCTTATAGCATCTTGCTTTTCCAACTAGGGTTGTAGCTTGGATAGTAATAATAATAATAATAATAATAATTGCCCTCGTAGCCCTCAATTGGCCAATGCAACTGGTTCCATATCTTGGTGGAACTAGAACTCCGACCTCGGCGGATTCCCGAACCAAGTTAGCACGGATGGTACTATCTCACAGTGTGTCTGCTTCCTCACGGATTCAGAATGCCTTCACTTTATGGACTATCTGAGATTTGCAGCACAAAGAGATGCTGAGATTGACCCTTTTAACAAATTGTCCCTATGGTCAGGTATATGAGATTCTATCCTTCGGAAAATGATTCTGATGCAAGGAAGTTAGCCAATTTCTGGAAGACTCAGAGGTTCGGATGCTGACTACGAATCTGGCAGTTACCTTTTTCAGAACTTTCTTGGAAAGAGGTCTAGCCAATAATACTATTACTATGGTTAAATCTGCTTTAAAGAAAATATTTCAGATCGGGTTCAATTTTAATCTGAAAGATTCGTATTTTTTGTCTGTTCCGTGAGCCTGTACTAGACTAAAACCAGTAACTCGCCCTCACGCAGTTTCATGGGTTTTAGATGATGTCCTCGATCTAGATTCTGACTCTGATAATGACTCCTGCACTTATATAACGCTTCTTAGGAAGACGTTATTTTTAATAAGTTTAGCCTCAGGAGCCAGATTATCTGAACTCTCAGCATTATCTAGAGAACCAAATCATATTGATTTCTTTCTTCTAGTGGAATTTTATTCTCTCAAGATGGAAAATTCTTAGAAAAGAATGAGGGTCCACAGAATAGATGGTCCCCGTGGAAGATTGTCCCACTTCCACAGGGTCTATCTCTGTGCCCAGTTATCACTCTGGAAAACTATTGAAATAGACCTTCAGGACCTTTGTTTATTAGAAAGGATGGAGGAACCATTTCCCTGAAAGGAATCAGACAATAGATTCTGTATTTTATTAAAAGAACCAAGCCGGAATCTGTACCACATGCCCAAGATTAAAAAGATATAGTGGTTCCTCCAGATTTAACACAACCATTATAATAGGGTCCTATCTTCATATATATTTTCCCTCTTAGTGCCTGTCTCCTAATAAGGAGCACCTGCCTTCCCTTTCCCCCCTACCTTAACATTGACCTTGATTTGGGGTGTAATTAAGAGATTGGTATACTGTATTAAGGATTTTAGTAAAACACGCATAATTGAATTACTCTATTTTTAATTCAGTTCATCAACTTTTTGTGTATTTCCAAGCTTATGGGACCAATTCTCTGTTACTATTTCACGGAGCGACACAGGTTGAGCCTAGAAAAGGGATTTTGACGAAGGAAAAATCTATTTCTTGGCTAGGAACCTGTGTTGCCCAGTGAACCCTCCCCCCTTTTTCCTCACCCTAGGCTGGCCCAAGCTTGGGGTGCTAATAGGAATGATGGGAGAAGGATAGGTAGTGGTGGTGGTGGGGGCAGTAGCTGTAGCGAACGACACCTCATAGTAACGGGGGATTTTGAGGAGGGAGAAGTCTAATTGGAAAGGGATCTCTGGTAGTGGTATCACTCGACCCAGTTTTAATACTGAAACCCTTTAGGGGTGAGCGACCTGGATATATTCCTAGCATTCCATGCAACTTTTTTCTCTGGTATATTTAGCAGTATTTATACCTTTGAAATGGTGCTTTAAGGAGCATTTCACGGAGCTACACAGGTTCCTCGCCCAGAAATAGATTTTTCCTTCGTCAAAATCCCTTTTTGGAGTTAATAACTGAGTTATCTCCAAGGACTTACAATAGAGTATAAAAAGGTAGACTTGTGACAATATACCCACATCACATCAAGCTAAAGAATATCCAGTACAGTACATAAATAACATCAAGCTAAAGAATATTCCGTACATGAATACCATCAAGCTAAAGAATATCCCATACATTCATCACATGAGTTGAAAGAGCTAATCAATTGATCCAATCACCTCAGTATTTCTGACTAGGAGGCTAATTTCTATCATTGAGTCTGCTGAGGGAGGCAGATGCTACATTGCACAGTCTAGACTCTAGAGGTTTTGGAAAATAGTCACATTCTGAGGAGATGGTAGTCTTAATGCAGATGGATAAAGCATGAAGTGCTTTTGATGTAATAGATGCCAATGGGACTGTTACAGAAAATTTGCTCTGTATAGAAATGTAACTGGACGTTACATTAGCAGTGGCCACAGGTCTGGGAACAGTTCTCTTCAAAGCCACTACAGTACCAAGTGTGTTGTTTTTGTAATTCTTGAATAATTTTTTTTTATTACTGAATCATGGTGAATGGTGGAAATGCATTAAAGGTCCAACCTTGATCATTCTTGTAACATTGCATCTACTACCCATGGCAAGGGGCCCTGTAATGGTGAGCTGAAAACCTCCATTTCTCTATTAAAAGTGGTTATGAACATGTCCAGCTTTGGTTTCCTCCACGCTTTCTACAATTCCAAGCACATCAGTGGAAGCAGTAACCACTCTGTTGGTATTAGCTGGTTCTTACAACTCCTTAGTCTGGAATATTTATGTTTGCCTGGCATGAAATGGGAGAGTAATTTCATGTTCCTCTACCAAATACAGCCGGTCCTGAGCTAAAAATTGAGTCCTTGATTATCCCCTATTTCTTTATGCGAGTCAATGGTGTATTATCAAAATGAAGGGTTGACTTTTCATGACACCAATCTTACAAACTCAGCATTGCCATCTTCACCACAATCCGTTACAGACAGTATAAATAGAGCTGCTCTTTTCTTCTGTTCATATTCCAAAGCAACTACGATCTGCCAAGGTCACTCCTCACCTCTGCTGACGTGTTGGAAAATATCAACGTACAGTAGTCTCTTCTTCATCATTTTCTGACAAAATCCCCACCAACCAATCACTCCCCCAATGATTAAAAGGTGCGATTGAGATTATGTTGGGCTCTGGTCTCAGTGCTCATTTAGATGGAAGCATAGGGGCTTTATCCTTAGCTTTGTAGGTAAAATGAGTTCTCCGAGGATACCATCGTTCCCAGCCAGCTCATACACTTTAGGGCTGAGATTTCCTTGTCTCTTTTTGAACTCCTCGAGCAGATTCAAGAGGGACTGGATCCTTTTGTTGGATTGGAAGCCCAGAAAGGAGCAGAGGCTATTTGTCATGTTCAAACATTAAATTGACTTAATTTGTGATAGTGACATTTTGTGATTGATGAGAAAACCCAACTTCAACAGGTTCTGTAGTAAACTCGGGGCTTCAGAAAGTTTTTCTTTTGATGAAACCACGACTAGTCAGTCATCTAGATACAAGAGGACCTTTATGTTCAACTGGTGCAACCATTTTGCCATGCAAAGCTCAGGCATCATGATCTCTGGGAGACAGCTGTTTGATACACCTGGCCAAAGCAGCATCACACCTCCTAAGAATGTAATTGCCCCACAAAGACATCCAGACCTTTGGTTTCTGATCTCTAAAAATCTCTGAACTGCTTAACAATGTCCTTTCTTCGTATTTTCTGTTACTGCAAAACAGGACACTGCAGCCAAGAGATGCCTGAATGACAGACATGCCAGTAACTTCCATGTTCTGCATTTCAGATGCAGAGAAAGTGGAAGGAAGGTTGGCCAACCCGCAGTTTTGGAAGCATCCAGAACAATCTGTGCGCAGTACATAGGGAGATCGTCAACACTCTTGACGCTCAGTACACTAAGTACCAGATTGGCAACATCAGGATCAATAGGTACAGGTCTTCGGCGAGCTTCAGAATCAATGTAAAACTTCCTCTGATGAGAAAGTGTCAGAGGGGGTCAATTTGAGTGATCTGCTCGTTTTATGGGAATTCTCGGGTGCTGAGACTTGATTATAGTATTATACAAATGTAGCATGTCACAGGTTTGGTTTCATTGAGAAACGTCGAATTGGCGTCTCATAATAGGTGATTGGAAAAATCGCATATATGGTGCAACATCTACTTGTAACTTGTGCGCAAGGTTCTACCAAATTGTCTAAGCAAAGAATAAGACTCATAATCTCCTGAGACATCGGTGGTTTCAAATTCAGACGTAGGAACTTCAAAGGGAACCATGTCCCCACAGCTGGGATCTGGAGTCATTAGTGATCAGGGCCAGATCTTTCTGATTCTGCTCCTGTTTAGGAGTATAGGGTGGTTCCATCTTAGGAACAGCACCATTAGATTTCTCAGAGCTTATTATATGAGATGAGTAAGACCTCTAGGAGAAAGGCCACTTGGGACACCTAGTACAAGGGGCATTTCTGTGATGCTTTTTAGCTGGTACGTCATTGAGTGAATGGATTCTAGTGCCCTTTTCCTCTCCTGATTCTGAACTATAGAAGTATCTGAGAAATGTTTTTACTGTTCCATAGAATGTGTAATCTCATAAGTAGTATGAACATAAGGCAAGGTTGTGGTAAAATAGTAGGTTCATTGTTATGACGTCTTGAGGACGGATAAGCAGGATCCAAAAGAGGTAAATGGATTCTAGAGGTAGATAGTCCATGAGCCTGGTCTCAAAATTTTGGCCCTTGGTACCATTTTGGGGCAGGAAATCTCATAGTGATTAACTGAAAGACCAATGTCTATAGTCTTCAAAAATGTATGATAGCATTCTATATCTCTTTGCCTTCCTTGTGTTATCAACCGTTTTTTATATATGACATGCAATTTTTTTCGGCGTGACTTACAGGTGATTTTTGTCTCCTGCGAGCTAGTCCATCAATATTATTAGGACTTATTATATACCAAGATAAAGGCCAAGAAAAGGGCTTCAAAACAAGCTATCACATATTTTAATATCTTGTACACAGTGTTAGTTAGGAGCATATTTATGATGAAATTAATGAATTTTTTCTATGTAACTGGAAATTTTTCCTTATAGAAATTATATCATGTCTGTTATTTGTGATTCAACTTAACATTCATATTCTTTGTTTCAAGAGCTTTCCTTTGATACCAATATGTGATCCATAGCTATTATATTAAGAAAGTTATTGAATCTTAAAGCAACTACTATCAAATATTGTTTTTTTATGAGCATAAACTGAAATGTTGAAAATGGGAATACATGGTTAGAGATCAAATTCATATCATAAAATGTGAATATAGCAACTGTAGAAATAAGATTAGAATCTAAAATTAATTACTTAAATGTGCATTACATAACACCAATTGCAATACTTGTATTAAAAAAGCTATGAACACTAAATCCAATATATACATAATGTATTACATTATAACCATGTAAACCATTACACCACCAATACACTTAATACTATTGTCCAGATAGGGTATTTCAAGCTCAGTAGTCTTCAAAATCTTCCATTTCCAACATTGTTTCATCATTATTATCATCATCCTCACCACCTGACACCCGATTTTCACAGTCTTGTAATTTGCACATGTCGGTGCATTTTAGTCTATTAGCCAGACATACACACCTTGGTATGCCACACTTTTTAGAACACTTGCATGACAAAAAATCAAGCACAGCCTCAGGAACAGGTTGTCCATCCATCCATTTAATAACTAGCTGGTCTCCTCCATCTTCTTTATTCAGCTTCCAACCATGGCCTACAGGATTTGGAATATGAGGATTTTGCTGTAGACATCGTCTCCATATAGCAGACTGATAATTGGCACGTTGTGCATGTTGTTTCAAGCAGTCTTTGCTAGGAGGCAGTTGGTGGCTTTCTATCTCACCTTTCCTTGCACAGAAGAGATTGTATCTCAGACATTTACATGAACACAAGGTGTCTTGGCCGCATAGATGAGACAAGGAACTGCTTCGTCTTTCCATCTGTTCTTGAGAAAGGCCCATTCACTCCCAAGTTCCATAAATGCATCTAGTACATCTTTATTTGTGGTCATTAATTTGAGTGAGCTTGTTTTTCCTTTGCCAGCAAATGCACTCACACTATCGCAGCCTGTGAAAGCATGCATTCCAACTAGTCCTTTGCAAATATCAGCACCAAGTGTAGCAGTACCTTGTCAATTGATAGAATCTTTGTTTGTGTCTTAATCCCACATTTCAGATACAGATGACCACAGATAATATTCTTGAAAGCCACAAGCAAGATGAGCACATCCGTATCATCGGAGCTGATAACAACTGTTGGATGTCCTTGCTTTACAGCATGTGCAGCGTGTAAGAGAAGACGGCCATCGGCTTCTTCTTGAGTAGGCCTACATGATAGATCCGTTACCATCTCAGTTCCATGTTGTGTAATCTTGAAGCACTGGTTAGCATCTGTGACAAACATAACCTTTTGCTGTAGCCTGCTTCTGTAATGTTGCTGCTTCCACTCATTCACAAGAAAAGTTATAAAGTTAGTTTTATTGACACTGATTCAGAAAGGACCTCCACTGAAAGACAAGCTTATTTGGTGTAATATTTTGAAGACTTGATCCATGCTGTTCTCCTCTAACACTTCTTTCTGAGTTTTTGATGGATAGTTCATGGTATTGATCAAACACAATGTCAATTCTCTGACTAGAGCCTCCCTCTTTCATTACCATAGCAAAGACTGTTTGAGCAATGTCACCAAAAGTGTTCTGATCCCCTTTCACCTTTTGTACTAACATCATGCCATCGATTACAGAAGCCAAATTTAAGGGCATTTCCTCCTCTGGTGTGACATCCTTGTACAATGCTTTAGCGAGGATTGCCTTGTTTGTCTTCCTTGGCAAACCCTCAGGGGTTGCTAATGCCCATGGCAATGGTCCAAGAGGATAGGACAATATATCTGCCATTTGAAGATTTTGACTTTGAGCAATTACAATGATTCTCCCAAACAATGACCTGTCTGCCTTCAATATCACTGCTCTTCCAGTATGAGTCTTCACTTTTTTCCTGCACATGTGGCTAAAAGTTTTCAGTTTATTGAGCTTAACAGTATCAAAGAATTGTGTAACGGGGGGATCAAAATCTAGTCTTTCTTGCTTAAACTTGGTGTAACACTTCTCTCCAACATCTAGAGCATTAAGTAAATCTGAAGCAACTTCTGGAGTGGCAGTCTTTGCTGTTGAGATGCTCATCATGTCCTGTTGACTGGAAAATGGGTTTACCCAGCTTTCAATTGCACTAATAATTGCCAAAATTGCTTCCTCATCTTTCTCAGATCTTGGGTGCTGGAGATCATAATGAAGTGCATCTGATTTATTCTCGTGAACCATGTCTCTTAACTGACCTAAGAATGCACTTCTGTGCTCAGAAGTTATGTAATAGCGTTTGACTGCCCCTGACTTCAGACTAAATCTGGTTGTGCCTCCTGGTGTTTGAGTGTCTCTGTTCACTGTAACTTCGAGTGCCTGATCTACTGGAAGATGGCCAAAAGGATTAGTGCTTGACATCTGGACAGAAAAGCAGCCATCCCTGAAAGCTTCATACACTTCTGGATGTGTCTCACTTAGGGCTGACATCTGGGCATAATACACAGGGAGGTATCTGGCATACTTGGTTCTGTCATATGCAAATGACCAGGGAATCAGTGATCTGATGGCATGCAGATGGAGCTCCCATTTGCCTTCACGGGATGCACGTAGCAAGCCAAGAATAATGTCCTCAACCATGTCAACGTAGGACATCCAAAATGCAGACAGATCACCATTCGACTTATGGAGATGGTTAAGAAACTGTGACCACATTATTCTGAGGTCTTTAAAGTCTTAAGTCACTAACAAGTTGCCAATATCGTTCTGGTTTAGGTCTTTGTTAGTTAACTGGGATAAGGTATTTTGAACTCTCAGGTACACATGTTCATCTTCGTCCAATTGTGACATAAACTGTTCCCAGATCAATCTCATGAGAGCTTCATACACAAGTTTATGAACTCTGACAGCTCGGTTGTACATTTTACCTTCAAGAACACCATTAATTGAACCTTCCGAAATAACACCCGATTCTATACATAGGTCACATAAGCCAGCATCCATAAACCTCTTGCCTAGGACAGCCAGAGCATTGCAGATGGTATGAAATGCTCCCAACCTAATTATGACATTGGCATATTTAACTCTGTGTCTCCAAGCAATCTCTGATAATTTTGCAAAAATGGCTTGATCTACGACAATGACAATAACTGGTAGCTGCAACTCTGTTCGGATAGCCTCGGACTGATTCAGGGTTTCAAAAGCTGTAGTGAGCTCGGTTTCAGGGGCGTTTATTGTGGGAAGTTAGCAAAGGATGTCTTCTTTGATGGAGATATCCTTTCTCATGTTTATGTTGAATCCTGTCCAACTTGGGATGTTCTTATTTTTCATATTTGATTGTTTGAGAATGATCCAGATTAAATTATTATTCTGAGCAGATTCTGCAGCTTCATCAGCATCTTTATTACTCGTTCTTTGTGGCAAATGTTGTGGACGTACTCTCTTTCCAGCAATGTAGGTTTCCAGTTCTGTGTGCTGTGTAGAAATAGTCCTTTGTTTTTGCTATTCAATAACTGGAAGAGCAAGCTTTGGGAGAAGAGGCCCAATTATTTTGCGTTGCACAGCAATGCCATTAACACGATGAGAAGTTCCCTGACCTGTCAAAATTTTCTTCGAGTCTGTCGATGTTATCCCATGCTAAATTTGGGAAAATATATGGCTGCAAAGGAGTAGGTAAGACCACCGTTTGGTTCGGTGCTGCAGCTAATTTTTGCAGACAAACTGCTGTGTCATTTTCTTCAAGCTGTGAGTAAGAGATCCCATGTCCAAGTCTGTTTAGCATCCGAATCAATTCAGTATTGCCTGTTAATGTTTTGACAGCATATGGAAGCAACAAATATTTTGGAGGTTTCTGCTTTCCTCGTGTTGTGGCATATATTAGATCCTGACCAAGAGACTGTATTAGAAGTTTCACTCTTTGAGATGGGTTTTCTTTTTCAGGTTCTCCAGTCAGAATACCAGTCAATAACTGCTGAAGCAGACATGGCAAATTCATGGACTTTTTTTTTAAGATCAGATGGATGGTAGGGCCACGGAGATGGCAAACAGCTTTCCTGTATTTATGTCTGAACATAAGATGATGCCTGGTGAATGATGCACTTTATGTCACTAGATTTTGATCTCAGAGTTTTCAATTCATTTCGGAAGATTTTGTTTTCAAGGACCATGTCTTGCATTGTAATGCTGTCTGGAATTGCTACCAACTTTCCTGCTGCATCCTTATAAATGTGAATAATGTCTCCAACTTCTGAGTCCAGTCTCCATTTGATGTGTTTCTTGGTGGATTCATTCATTCTGTAACCTCTGGAATGCATGAAGTTCTCCATTCTAGCTGCAAGTGTGGCTACAGGAACAATTAGCTTAACAGGTTTATGATTCCTCACTCGGGCTGCATCAAGAAGCACGAACCATGAGTCATAGTCCTTAGGTGTTACCAGTGTTGTTGGGTCATTATCATAAGTTTCAATGTGGATAATGCATTTTTCAATATTAAACTTACCCGATAATCATGTAGCTGTCAACTCTGTTGCCCGACAGAATTCTATGGAGGGATACGCCAGCTATCACAATACTAGAAGGGGGTGTACTTACCAGCGCCACCTGTGGCCAGGTACTCAAGTACTTCTTGTTGACACCTCCTCAATTATTCCTCTGTCGTGCTTCTGACAAGACGTTCTGGGATACGCTTATGTTCTTGGAGTATTTTCACGACTTTGGTGAAGTATTTCTCTTTGATTTCGGCTGTCGCTTTACTGGAAACTTCTATTTTAGCTTAGTTAGCTTTTGGAATTAATTTGATTAATTTTGGTGACGAAGAGAGTATGAACTCTCGTTCGCCTTTCAATGGCCGACCCTTCCCTTAGACGGAAGTGTTGGTGTCTAAGAGAGTATAGACTCTTTTTCTTAATTTTGCTTAACAAAAGTTATAGATTTATTTTATATCTCTCCGCCTCTTATAGGCCTCTTCGATTAACTTCCTTTTATTATAAACTTATTAAAATTAATTTTTATATTTGTTTATATTCGACCTTCTTAATAGTAGGCGGTCTTTTCTTGGTACCGAAGTTAATTATCGTGAGCCCGTCATTTCGGTTTTACCTGTTAACATATTATGCTATTTTAAGGTCTTTGAAAGAATTTCTTTGATAGTCTCGTACTTTTTCAAAGTTGAACTAACGTTTTGTTTGTCTCGGCAGTTGTTGACGTTCAGAACGTTTCAACTTGCACTCTATCGTTACGATAGAGAAAGAATGTTCACGGTTTCACATTGCAGTAAGAGTAACCGTGTCTAGCGTTTTGTTCATTCTTTCTTAACTTAATGGTTTTGATCTTAATAAGGAACTTTTCTTTTTGGGAAATATTTCAGTTTTTTCCTTTAACAATAATATGTTTTAACGATATATATGATTGGGCTCTTCTCTCAGGTTCTAAGTCAAGAGAGAGAGAGAGAGAGAGAGATAGAGACGGAGGGAGAAAGAGGATAAACGTTTCCCTCAAGCCTGCCAGGCGTACGAGTAACGTCGTTATCGTTTTGCTCTTATCCCTAGTCTCTTTAGGGGAAGAAACTAAACGTTTCTAGAGTGATCTAGTGTTTAGTCTCTTTCCAGCCACTGAATTTTCTTTCATTAGATTTTTCTGTTACATTGTAATTCTGTTTTCGCAATTACTAACTTATGAGAAGGATAGAATTGCGTGTTTCAGGTACAAACCACTTAAAGTTTCGAGTTCAGTGAAATAAGTGCAAACAGAAATCAAAGTGATAAGTGATTAAAGTATGTCAGTGTTATGCGTGAGGGTACTTTTGTGCGCGCCAGTCGTCCTCCCAGTCCGGGACCTCTTGCAAGCTCCCAAGCCCAGGGGAGAAGCAATGTCGAAGGATTAAAGGGTTCGGCAGGCCTTGATCGGCGCACAGAAGTATCCTCGGTGGTTGTGGGCGTGTCTTACCGAGACCGTCACTCCCACCCGCAGACGATTGAGCCCTTATTTTGCTCGTCTGCAGAAGAGATTTAGAGGAGAAAATATAGGCAGAGTAACGCTGGTCTCAGGTCTCAAGACCTCTTAAACGTAAGTCCAGACCTATGCCAGACGTACGAAGTAAAGTTCTACAACCCGGATGCAGTCATTGGGTTAGCTCTGACTCTCCTCAGTCATCAGTTTGTCGGGCTGAGAGTGCGCCTACACTCCCCCCGCCTATGCTCGCTCCACCTGATCGCAGTACCACCTGCCAGGCGTACGATGTTGTGGACTCTACTACAGTCCATGCAAGCACAGCTTTCGGACCTGATGCGTGAGTGTCGTGCTGAGAGTGTTGCACCTCCTCCTCCTCCTGCACCGGTGGTGCACCAACCGCCTGCACCCGTTCAGCCTGTGCTGCACCCGCCTGCACCGGTGGTGCACCAACCGGCTGCACCCGTTCAGCCTGTGCTGCACCCGCCTGCACTCGCTGCACCCAGTCGCAGCACCATCTGCCAGGCGTACGATGTTGTGGACTCTACTACAGTCCATGCAAGCACAGCTTTCGGACCTGTTGCGTGAGTGTCGGGCTGAGAGTGTTGCACCTCCACCTGCACCCGTTCAGCCTGTGCTCAACCCGCCTGCACTCGCTGCACCCAGTCGCAGCACCATCTGCCAGGCGTACGATGTTGAACCTCTTTCTGTGTTCGCTGTTCCCAGTGTTGTTCAGCCTCAGCCTTCTTTAAGGCAACCTTTGGTTTGGGATCAGGAGGATTACTCCACTCTTCCTCCTCCTCCCCTGGCTGCTCCACCGGTGGTGCAACTCTCGGTGGAGGTACAACCTCTTCCACCTGTGAGTCAGTCTCCTCAGCTGCTGCACCGAGCTCAACCCGTGCACCCTGATCCTGCGCCTCAGACACCTCTGCTTGCGGGAACTTTACCTTGTTCTGCGCAACCTCGGTCTCTTCACGCTCCACTCATACCACAGGAACAGGAACTTTCTGCACCTTCCACTGTTGTTGTTCCAGCTCGTTCTGACTCTGCTGTTCAGCATACCTTACCTCCATTTTCAAACCATGGCAAAAATATGAATCATGAGTTATGAATGTAAGGTAAACATTATGTTGATTTTTAAACCCCATGCAAGCATGCATAAAGCACTCTAGCACTGGTCATGGAATTTCTGAGAATGTTAAACGCCATGCACACGCTCTGCTTTCCTTACAGCAGGCTCTGCTTACTACATGCTCAGCATTCAGCATGCTCTGCATTCAGCATGCTCTGCATACAACATGCTCTACATACAGCATGCTCTGCATTCAGCATGCTCTGCATACAACATGCTCTACATACAGCATGCTCTGCATACAGCATACTCTGCATTCATCATACTCTGCATACCTTACCGCATGCTTCTCAACATATCTTGGGTTGTTGCCAACTCACTAGACTGTCAAGCAGTTTCATAACGTTGCCTTCTAGTCTGCTGCTTTTGCACCAGTGAACCCTCACTCAGAGAACTTAGCTTTTCTAGGATAAGGTCCCTGTAGATGAGAAAGTTCTTTTCTCCCTCCTTCCGATATTCCCTTGAGGACTCTGTCATTTGGAGGGAGCCTTTAGCTGCATAACCTCTTATGGACTTTTATTTAAGCATAACATGCTTACAGGGAAGGTAATGGTTCCACTTCAGCCGCTAATCCCGTCTGTTACCACACCTGCTCCCATAGACCTTGAGCTGTGTTGCATGACATGCAGTCCAAGCTTAGTCCTTGTTAGAGGATTTTTTGTTTACGGAGTCAATGTGTCACGGGGAAGACGTTCAACAACCAACAGAAGGGACTTGTTGTGACGCAGTGCGGCAACCTCAGCAACCCGTTAAGGAGTTGTCTGTACGACCCAGATAGTCTAGACAGATTCGGGTTGTCACTGTACTTCCTCGCTTGCCCATGATTGACAGTTTACAGACTGTGCAGCAGTATCATGATCTTGTGTCCGGCTCCGTCAGACGACTGGCTTTTAAGAGCTCCCACAAGTCGTCGCTGTCTGGAGATTTTCAAATGGACTATGGATCTGACCAAGGAACTGGGCCTCCTGGTCAATTTTGAGGAGTCTCAGCTCGTTCCATCCCAGACCATTGTTTCCTTGGGTATGGATCTTCAGAGTCGAGCTTTTCGGACTTGTCCGTCGGCCCCAAGGATCTTCCAAGCCCTAGAATGCATCCAGAGCATGCTGAGAAGGAACCGATGCTTAGTCAGGCAGGGGATGAGTCTAACAGGGACACTTTCATCGCTGGCCCTGTTCATCGAGTTAGGGAGACTCCACCTCCTCCCCCTTCAGTATCATCTAGCTGCTCACTGGATAAAGGACATGACGCTAGAGACGGGCTCAGTTCCTGTTTCCGAAGAGATGAGGTCTACTCTAACGTGGTGGAAGAACAGCATTCTTCTCAAGGAAGGTCTACCTTTGGCTGTTCAGACCCCCGACCACCGTCTCTTCTCGGACGCATCGGACACGGGCTGGGGTGCGACACTGGACGGACAGGAATGCTCGGGAACATGGAATCAGGAGCAAAGGACACTTCACATCTATTGCAAGGAGTTGTTGGCAGTTCATCTGGCCTTGATAAACTTCAAGTCCCTCCAGCTTAACAAGGTGGTGGAGGTGAACTCCGACTACACCACAGCCTTGGCTTACATCTCCAAGCAGAGAGGGACTCATCCGAGGAAGTTGTTCAAGATCGCAAGGGACCTCCTCATTTGGTCAAAGATCGAAAGCTCACGCTGGTAACGAGGCTCATTCAGGGCGATATGAATGTCATGGCAGATCGCCTCAGCCGTAAGGGTCAGGTCTTCCCCACAGAGTGGACCCTTCACAAGAATGTTTGCAGCAGACTTTGGGCCCTGTGGGGTCAGCCAACCATAGTTCTATTCGCTACCTCGATGACCAAGAAGCTCCTCTTGTATTGTTCTCCGATTCCAGACCCAGCAGCAGTTCGCGTGGATGCCTTTCTGCTGGATTGGTCCCATCTCAACCTGTATGCATTCCCGCCGTTCAAGATTGTCAACAGGGTACTTCAGCAGTTCGCCTCTCACAAAGGGACACGGTTGACGTTGGTTGCTCCCCTCTGACCCGCGAGAGAAGGGTTCACCGAGGTTCTGCAATGGCTGGTCGACGTTCCCAGGACTCTTCCTCCTAGAGTGGACCTTCTGCGTCAACCTCACGTAAAGAAGGTACACCCAAACCTCCACGCTCTTCGTCTGACTGCCTTCAGACTATCGAAAGTCTCTCAAGAACTAGAGGCTTTTCGAAGGAGGCAGCCAGAACGATTGCCAGAGCAAGGACGACATCCACTCTCAGAGTCTATCAGTCTTAATGGGAAGTCTTCCGAAGCTGGTGCAAGGCCAATGCAGTTTTCCTCAACCAGTACCACTGTAACCCAGATTGCTGACTTCCTGTTACATCTAAGGAACGTAAAATCCCTATCAGCTCCTACGATCAAGGGTTACAGAAGTATGTTGGCAGCGGTTTTCCGCCACAGAGGCTTGGATCTTTCCTCCAACAAAGATCTACAGGACCTCCTTAGGTCTTTTGAGACCTCAAAGGAACGTCGGTTGTCCACTCCAGGCTGGAATCTAGACGTGGTCCTAAGGTTCCTAATGTCATCAGGATTTGAACCGTTCCAATCAGCCTCTTTTAAAGACCTCACATTAGAAACTCTTTTCCTCGTGTGCTTAGCAACAGGTAAAAGAGTAAGTGAGATCCACGCCTTCAGCAGGAACATAGGTTTCACATCTGAAACGGCTACATGTTCCTTGCGGCTCGGTTTTTTTTTTTTTTTTTTTTTTGGCTAAAACGAGCTTCCTTCCCGTCCTTGCCCTAAGTCGTTCGAGATCCCAAGCTTGTCCAACATGGTGGGGAACGAACTAGAGAGAGTACTTTGCCCTGTTAGAGCTCTTAAGTACTATCTAAGAAGGTCAAAACCATTACGAGGACAATCAGAAGCCTTATGGTGTGCTATCAAGAAGCCTTCTCTACCAATGTCTAAGAACTCAGTTTCTTACTACATCAGGCTTCTGATTAGAGAAGCAAATTCTCATCTGAAGGAAGAAGACCTTGCTTTGCTGAAGGTAAGGACACATGAAGTGAGAGCTGTGGCTACTTCAGTGGCCTTCAAACAGAATCGTTCTCTGCAGAGTGTTATGGATGCAACCTATTGGAGAAGCAAGTCAGTGTTCGCATCATTCTATCTCAAAGATGTCCAGTCTCTTTACGAGTACTGCTACACCCTGGGTCCATTCGTAGCAACGAATGCAGTAGTAGGCGAGGGCTCAGCCACTACATTCCCATAATTCCATAACTTTTTAACCTTTCTCTTGAATACTTTTTATGGGTTGTTCGGTCGGCTAAGAAGCCTTCCACATCCTTGTTGATTTGGCGGGTGGTCAATTCTTTCTTGAGAAGCGCCGAGGTTAAAGGTTGTGATGAGGTCCTTTAGTATGGGTTGCAGCCCTGTATACTTTAGCACCTTTGGGTTGATTCAGCCTCCAAGAGGAACGCTGCGCTCAGTAAGGAAGACGAACTTAAAAAAGAGACAGAGTAACGGTTCAATTCGACTTCCTTACCAGGTACTTTTTATTTCATTGTTATTTGAGATAACTGTTATATGAAATATGGGATACTTAGCTATCCTTTAATCTTGTACACTGGTTTTCACCCACCCCCCTGGGTGTGAATCAGCTACATGATTATCGGGTAAGTTTAATATTGAAAAATGTTATTTTCATTAGTAAAATAAATTTTTGAATATACTTACCCGATAATCATGGTTTAATTGACCCTCCCTTCCTCCCCAGAGAGAACCAGTGGGACCGAGGAATAATTGAGGAGGTGTCAACAAGAAGTACTTGAGTACCTGGCCACAGGTGGCGCTGGTAAGTACACCCCCTTCTAGTATTGTGATAGCTGGCGTATCCCTCCATAGAATTCTGTCGGGCAACAGAGTTGACAGCTACATGATTATCGGGTAAGTATATTCAAAAATTTATTTTACTAATGAAAATAACATTTTTCTTTCGTAGAGTCCATCTTGACATAGTAGACCTACTGTTCTCCAGGACTATCAGCTGCATCTGCCCTCAGCACAAGTACTGTAATCTAAAAGAAGAGAAACTGAATGCGTTAATTTTTATTACTGTTATATACCGTAAATGAATGATTCAGGAGCGTGATAGTTGTTATTTTAACATCCAATAACTTTCTTAATATAATAGCTATGGATCACATATTGGTATCAAAAGAAAGCTCTTGAAACACAGAATATGAATGTTAAGTTGAATCACAAATACCAGTCATGATATTATTTCTTTAAGAAAAAATTTCCAGTTACATAGAAAAAATTCATTAATTTCATCATAAATATGCTCCTAACTAACACTGTGTACAAGATATTAAAATATGTGATAGCTTGTTTTGAAGTCCTTTTCTTGGCCTTTATTTTGGTATATAATAAGTCCCAATAATATTGATGGACTAGCTCGCAGGAGACAAAAATCACCTGTAAGGCACGCCGGAAAAAATCACATGTCATATATAAAACGGTTGATAACACAGGGAAGGCAAAGAGATATAGAATGCTATCATACATTTTTGAAGACTTGGTCTTTCAGTTAATCACTATGAGATTTCCTGCCCCAAAATGGTAACGACCAACCCCCCCAGGCTTGTGGACTATACTCCCAAAAGTTATTCATGAACTGTTTCACCTAAGATGTTTGAGGCGAGTCCAGCTGCTTCATTATTATAACAGGATATATTTGATTAATATTACAGTTTTCCTTCCAGGACTGAAGTATAACTATTTCTAGCTATAGACTTAAACTTTTAGGTTCAATTAAGATAACATAGACCAATTAATTCACCAAATTATCTTTAGTGACTACTTAGATAAACATTATCATTTTACCCAACACCGAATGTTATCAAGCTGTATTATATAGTCTCTAGTTAAGGTTTTATATGTAAATACTTATTTCTTCTTTAGTATTTAAATCATAAAGTAAATTTGCCGTGTTTCATGCCTCCATCATACATGGATTTTATTCTTGCAGAAAGAAAATAATTTAAATCTTCAGGATAGAATGGACTTCTACTTGATGTTGTATTCATATAAATTGTATCTTATTAAGTAGGACATTGGAGGTACCATGCAGTGTTGCAGGTAAAGTCTATTGGGGGTACAGATATCGATGGTTATCTTCGGATAAGTCCCTGATTATTATTATTATTATTATTATTATTATTACTAGCCAAGCTACAACCCTAGTTGGAAAAGCAAGATGCTATAAGCCCAAGGGCTCCAATAGGGAAAAATATCTTCGGATAGTCGTTCTGGGGGTTAGAACCCCGTGATACCTGACGGTAATTCTCTGGTAATATCACTTGCAGAAATATTATACAGTAGGAAGCTGCCATGCAGGACGACATGGCCATCTCACCCAAAAATAGATTTTTCCTACGTCAAAATCCTTTTTAATCTGAAGTCTGTCATCTTTATACTTATGGCTTGTTTTCAGGTGAGGAGAAGGATGTATCAAATAGAATTAGTAGTTGATTTAGGTTGCTACATTTTTCTAAAATATTCTCAGTGCTCGGTGTTTATCAAAAAAGTACTTCATAAGACTGGTCTCTATAGCTTATATTGAGGGGAAGATGTTTAGATGAAGGCTGATTACTAGAGCTTTGTGAGTAGATAGTTGCCATGTAAATTTACATGAAATTATTATGGTGAACATTGAAATGCGCAGTAAATTAAATTTTACACGGACTCTTCCCGTTCATTAACTGATATTATATTTCTATCTAAAAAGTAAAGGTCAGAAAATGATCTTCCTAGGTTTGTCTATAAACAGTAATCATGGTACCTATTTGTAAGTATGAGTTCTAGTTCAGTTTTACTGATAAGACTGTGCTAAGCTTGTAATTCTAAAGTAAGTAAATCAAAACATGCTCAAGAATTGGAATGTTCATAAGGGGGGTCTTAGAGTAGAATCACCCTTAATGGTACAAATTCTTTATTTTTTATTAAATCTCTTTTATAGATATATTTGGGGGTTCCCTTGCTGAATATTGTGAAGATTTGTTCATAAGCATGGCTAGGATATCACTTACAGAATTACTTGATAATCTCTGAAAATTAGTCGAAAGTGGAATTTTTTATTTTTAGAGAGAGTGCCAATGGCATCCACCCTGCTTAAATGAGTGATTGATTCTAGCAGACTTAGGGGAGATTCTTCTTCAATACTGAGTCAATCTTCCGGGTTCTGCCTCGGTTGGGGATTGGCAAAAACCGCTAGAATTCATCCCCACAACTTTCATGAAAACTGTCATATCTAGAAAGGTAAATGACCTCAAAAGAGGCAAAGTCGTTTTGTCCAATCAGGAAAAAGACCCGGGGAAGCGGCAGGTTCCTTCCTCAAACAAGACTTCTTACTGGTGCAGTGACGTCTGCGCTTGTTGGTGTTACTGATTTTCTGGGAACGTCTGGTTCCTGGTGAATGTCGTATCTTTAGTCCCCTCTAGTGGTAACTGAAAACCTTTCGGTATTAGTACGGATTCTCCAGACTTGAGTCCAGTAGGATCAGAGCAAAAAAGAGACCTGAGTTAGGAGGTAGAGATTACCATCCTTAGCTTAAACTGCTTCCAGTCTATCCCTCTGAATACTCGGAGCCCAGAATTGGACTCCATGTTCTAGATGGGGTCTTAATAGTGATGTGTACAGCTGTAGTAAAGTGTCTTTGTTTCTGTATTTGAATTGTGTCTTTATGTAACCTATTAGTTTTTGTGCTTTCTTTTCAGCTTTTATGCTCTGTTTGATGAACTTCAAACCCTTGCTGATAATATTACCTAGCTCAGTCGAGGCTATGATAAACTACTGTACTGCCTTGAGGTTAGTCTTTAGAATGAACAAGGTTTTCATTTACTCCTCGACAGAATTGTGTCCCATCATACAACTTGTCGAGCTTATTTTTTCTCAATCAGAAGTTAAACCACCTCCTCGGGGCATAGTTTCTGTACCATGCTTTCGGAAAGGATGACTTTCTTACCACTTGTCAGTCGTCAGATCATGGCTTGACTCTTAAGTCTGTTCTTCTTTCTCGTTTGGGTCTCTATTAGGAAAGTCTGAAAGGGACATGGTCTCTTCCTCGACATAGCCCAGCCAAGTTAATGGGGGACAAATTACACTCAAGTATGTCTCTGAGTGCACAGCCAAGACTCAGAATCCTGGTGCGGACCGTAATTTTGGGTCTCTCCAAAGGGGGAGTCTCCTTCGTGTAACCGCTGACCTCCCTTTTCAATGATTCGAGAGCATTGAGGCATGATTTCAGAGAAAGCTCAGGCAGGGTCAAGAGGAGAATCTCTTAAAAGATATTCTCAACAAGGATTCCACAATTTATGGGCTGTGCCTGGCACCGTGGCTCTCCTCGTCACAAACGAATACGCAGAGCTCCCTTTGTTAGGGACTAAGCACTGCCCTAACATTCAAATAAGACTTCTCTGTTGCGCAGGTCATTCTGGCATCACCAGAGTACCTTTACAACCTATTACCTGCAAACCATAACTCGCAGGAACCTGGATATCTTCTCCACAGATGCTGTGGTGGCAACACAAAAAGCGGTGTAAGTTGCCTCAGCTCCCTTACAGAACAAGTTGCAGTCAGTCGTTACCCAGCGTTACTCTGGGATGAATGGTCTTTTCTTCCTTCATCTTCCCCTCTCTTGGGGTACAACCCCGAGCTCTTTACTCATACTTGGCCCGCCATCACCTGTCCCCCTAGAAAGTCGTGCTAGCAATCAAAAGTGGATTATTATACTAGGTGAGTGCATGAGCCCCCAGGGTGACTGATCTAACCCCGCCAACTAGCAGTGTGTTGTTTGCCTCTTAGTTTATAGTTAGTTTCCAGCTATGCCGGAACAATATATCCATTATAGAGAGTTCAGGTTTATATGGTTATGGAAAATAGAAATTACTTCCAAATTTGCATATTTATATAAAATCTAAATTATTCATTTATATCACATTTTTCAATATTAAACTTACCCGGTGATCATATAGCTGTCAGCTCTGCTGCCCGACAGAAAAACCTAAGGACCAAATACGCCAGCGATCGCTGTACAGGTGGGGGTGTACATCAACAGCGCCATCTGTCGCGCAGGTACTAAGTACTCCAATGTCAACAAAGAACCAATTTTCTCTCTGTCGTGCCACTGGCAAGACCTACTAAATACGCTGTTACTAACTGGATTTGTTTTCACAACTATTTGGTGAAGTACACTATTCTAGTTTTGAGCTTTCGCTATGCAGGGGTTTTATCTTAATCTCAAAACTTGAACTCGTTTTGGATAGATTTAATTATGATGTTTTATGAAAGAATTTCTTTGATAATCTCGTACTGTTTTCAAAGATGAACTAACGTTTAGTTTTTTAGTCTACGCAGTTGTTGACGTTCAGGACGTTCAACATGCGCTCTATCGTTACGATAGAGAGAGAGTGTATCACGGTTTCACTTTGCAGTAAGAGTAAACCGATTCTGACGTTTCGTTCATTCTTTCTTAGCTTAAATGGTTTAAATTCTAAATTAAAGGAACTTTTTATTTGGAAAACCTTTCAGTTTTTTCCTTTAACCAAATAACATGTTTTGACGATATATAATTGGGCTCTTCTCTCAGGTGCGAAATCAAGAGAGAAAGAGAGAGAGAGATAGAGACGGAGGGAGAGAGAGGAGAAAAAAACGTTCCGTTCAAGCGGGTAACGTTGTTCTCGTGTTACTCTCCTCCCTAGTCGCTGTACGGGGAAGAAGGTAAAACGTTTCTAGGGTTTTATTCTCGTCCCCAGGCTATGTGCGGTGAGAGATTGTAAACGTAGTTTATTTGAACTAGTGTTTAGTCTCTTTCCCAGCCACTGAATTCTTTATCTTTATATATGTTTTCTGTTGCATTATACGACTGTTTTCGCAATTACTACCTTTTAATGAAGGGTAAGATTGCGTGTTTCAGGTAGAAATCAGTAAAAGTTTCGATTTCAGTGAAATAAGTGCAAAACAGAAAATCGAAGTGATAAAGTGATATGCGCAAAGTGTTACAGTGTTGCGTCCGAGGGTTCGTCTGTTCGTGCCTGTAGTTCTCCTAGTCCGGGACCTCTTGCAAGCTCCCAAGCCCCGGGGAGAAGTAATGTCGAACGACTTATGGGTTCGTCAGGCCTTGATCAACGAACAGCCGTTTTCCCTCCGTGGTTTCGGGCGTATCTACCCAAGATCGCCCCACCCACACAAAGACGAGAGAGCCCATTTACTTCTCGTCTGCGGAAGAGGTTTCTTGTAAGAAACCTTGGACCAAGGTCTCGCAGCTTATTAAGCGCAAGTCGGTCCCTTCCGCGCAAGTCCAACGGCCCAGGTGTAGCCACTGGGTCAGTTCGGACTCGCCATAGTCTTCCGATGACTGCACACCTCCTAAGAGAGGCAAAGCGGTACCGCAACAGGCAGTAACACCGTCTGTTGCCGCACCTGCTGCTGTAGACCCTAAGTGGTCTTTGCTACAGTCTATGCAGACACAGTTAGCATCTTTTATGCAGGAGTATCGTGCGGAGAAGGTTGACGCTGCACCCGTTAGCCTACAACCAACCACGGTTGTGCGTACAGTAGACGCTGACGCTACCTGCTCCCGCACTCCGCCTGTGAGAGTTCCACCACCCATGCGCAGTGTACCCTGCCAGCCGCACGTTGACGTTCACAGACGCAAGCTACCCTCCGTTGACGTTCGCGAGTTACCACAACAACAGGAGGGTGGAGTTAAGTTGCTTTGTTTTGACGCTGTGCTTCAACCTCCGCAACACTGTGGTTACCGCTACTCGCCCGCAGCAGACTAGTCAGTCAGGAGTAGAGGCTTCCCCACACAGCTATGGTTGTTGCCAGCTCACAGACTGTCCAGCAGTTACATGACGTTGCCTTCTGGTCTGCTACTAATGCACCAGTGCTGTATGTCCTCACGCACCTGTTGTGGTTGACAGTTCAGTTTTTGACAGTTCACAGACTGTCAAGCAGTTACATAACGTTACCTTCTGGTCTGCTGCTAATGCACCAGTGAGATCCTCACTGAGATAACCTAGCTTTTCTCGGACAAGGTTCCTGTAGATGAGAAAGGCTGTTCTCCCTCCTACTGATATTCCTTTGAGGACTCTGTCATTTGGAGAGGAGCCTTAAGCTGCTTAGCCTCCTATGGACATTAATTAAATCATGATGATTTTTTAAGGATCTTCATCCGGATCTTGTAACTGCTGCTCCTCGTTCGCCTAACGTCAGTACTTACACTAGGCCTAGCTACTTCGAAGCCGTTGTTGTTAAGCTAGTGCTCTCTCGCTCTCCTAGAGAGCGTTACGTTGGCTAGGCGACTGGTTTTTGCACCAGGAGGAGTTTTAGGGATACAGCCTTTGATTTCCCTTCTTTTAAACTGGATTATAGAGCGAGAGTCTGATAGGACACGAGAGAAGTTCTCGGCTTGGGAGTTCATGCCTCTGCCCAGGTAGACTTCTCAATTCTGGTAGACTCGCCCTGGCGCCTAGCCAGGAGACGCTCCAAGTTGTTTACAGGTCAACTTCTCAACTTTTGTCGAGCCTTTGAAGTTTTGCTGTACTATTATGTCACACATAACAAGGCTTCCAGGGATGGTAAATGGTTCCGCCTCAGTCGCTAACCCCGTCTGTTGCCACACCTGCTCCCGTAGACCCTAAATGGGCTTTGCTGCAAGACATGCAGTCCAAGCTTGTGTCCTTGATAGAGGACTTAAATACGGAGAAGAACCTTCTGGCCAACAACCTTCCAACCGGTTGGTTGTGCGCCCTGTTGACGCTGAGGTATCCTACTCGCGTCTGCCAGTTGAGGTGGTTCCTCCACCAATGCAACCCAGTGTGGGTTGCCAGTCGCACGTTGACATTAAGCGACGCTCGGAGGTGGTTGTTGACGTTCAGTGTTTCACTAGGAAGACGTTCAACAACCAGCAGAGGTGACTTGTTGTGACGCAGTGCGTCAACCTCAGCAACCCGGTATGGTGTTGACTGCACAACCCAGACAGTCTACACAGTTTCGGGTTGACGCTGTACTTCCTCGCGCACCCATGGTTGTTGACAGTTCACAGACTGTGCAGCAGTACCATGATATTGCGTCCGGCTCCGTCACGCATCCACCAGTGCGACCGGATTCAGCGAGTCAGACGTTGCCCACTCCGTTGCCGTTTCCTCATCAGTTTCGGATGAGGAACCCTCTGATGAGGACGTTGCTGAACAAGACGATCACCCCCCAGCCCTGCTATCCATCCAGAAGATGCTGAAGAAGGAACGCTGCCCAGTCAGGCTGTGGATGAGTCTGGTAAGGACACTGTCATCCGTGGATCAATTTGTGTCACTAGGAAGACTACACCTCCGTCCTCTTCTATACCATCTAGCTTTTCACTGGAAAAAGGACAAGACGCTAGAAGCGGTCTCGATCCCGGTTTCCAGAAAGATAAAGTCTGGTCTGACTTGGTGAAAGGACTATATCAACCTTAGAGAGGGTCTTCCCCTGACTGTTCAGACTCCCAACCACGTTCTCTTCTCGGACGCATCGGACGTAGGCTGGGGTGCGACATTAGACGGTAGGGAATGCTCGGGATTATGGAACTCGAGTCAAAGGACAATGCATTTCAACTGCAAGAAGCTACTGGCAGTACGTCTGACCTGGAAAAGCTTCAGGTCTCTCCTTCAAGGCAAAGTGGTGGAGGTGAACTCAGACAACACCACGGCTTTGGTGTACATCTCCAAGCAAGGAGGGACCTACTCTCTGACATGGTACGAGATCGCAAGGGACCTCCTCACCTGGTCAAAAGGTCTAGACATTTCACTAGTACGAGGTTCATCCAAGGCAACTTGAATGTCATGGCAGATTGTCTCAGTTGGAAGGGACTAATAATTCCAACAGAATGGACCCTCCACAAGGATGTATGCAAGAGACTTTGGACCACCTGGGGCCAGCCAACCATAGATCTCTTCGCAACCTCGATGACCAAGAGGCTCCCAATATTTTGCTCACCAATCCCGGACCCAGCAGCAGTTCATATAGATGCCTTTCTACTAGATTGGTCACATCTAGATCTATATGCATTCCCTCCGTTCAAGATTGTCAACAAGGTACTGCAGAAGTTCGCCTCTCACGAAGGGACAAGGTTGACGCTAGTTGCTTCCCTCTGGCCCGCGAGAGAATGGCTCACCGAGGTACTTCGATGGCTAGTAGACGTTCCCAGTACACTTCCCCTAAGGGTGGACCTTCTACGTCAGCCACGCGTAAAGAAGGTACACCAAGGCCTCCACGCTCTTCGTCTGACTGCCTTCAGACTATCGAAAGACTCTCGAGAACTGGAGGCTTTTCGAAGGAGGCAACCAGAGCGATTGCTAGAGCAAGGAGAACATCCACCCTTAGAGTTTATCAATGGAAGTGGGAAATCTTCCAAAACTGGTGCAAGTCAGTATCCGTATCCTCGACCAGTACCTCTGTAACTCAAATAGCTGACTTTCTCTTATATCTGAGGAAAGAACGATCTCTTTCAGCTCCCACTATCAAGGGTTACAGAAGCATATTGGCATCAGTCTTCCGTCACAGAGGCTTAGATCTTTCCAACAATAAAGATCTACAGGACCTCCTTAAGTCTTTTGAGACCACGAAGGAGCGTCGTTTGGTTACACCGGGTTGGAATTTAGACGTGGTACTAAGATTCCTTATGTCAGACAGGTTCGAACCGCTACAATCAGCCTCCCTGAAAGATCTCACCTTTAAGACTCTTTTCCTGATATGCTTAGCCACAGCTAAAAGAGTCAGTGAGATTCATGCCTTCAGCAAGAACATCGGATTCTCACCTGAAACGGCTACATGTTCTACAACTTGGTTTTCTAGCCAAACACGAGCTGCCTTCTCGGCCTTGACCAATATCGTTCGATATTCCAAACTTATCGTATGGTTGGAAATGAACTAGAAAGAGTGTTATGTCCTGTAAGAGCTCTTAAGTTCTATTTAAAAACCTTTACGAGGCCCGTCTGAAGCTTTATGGTGTTCAGTTAAGAATCCATCTTTGCCTATGTCAAAGAATGCTTTATCCTTTTTTATCAGACTGTTAATACGAGAAGCTCATTCCCATCTGAATGAGGAAGACCAAGCTTTGCTGAAGGTAAGGACACACGAAGTTAGAGCTGTCGCAACTTCCGTGGCCTTTAAACAAAATAGATCTCTGCAAAGTATATTCGACGCAACCTATTGGAAAAGCAAATCGGTGTTCGCGTCTTTTTATCTTAAGAATGTCCAGTCTCTTTACGAGAACTGCTACACTCTGGGACCATTCGTAGCAACGAGTGCAGTAGTGGGTGAGGGCTCAACCACTACAATTCCCTAATTCCATAACCTTTTTTAATCTTTCTCTTGAAATGTTTATTATTATTTTTGGGTTGTCCGGAAGGCTAAGAAGCCTTTCGCATCCTACTTGATTTGGCGGGTGGTCAAAGTCATTTCTTGAGAAGCGCCTAGATTAGAGGTTTTGATGAGGTCCTTTAGTATGGGTTGCAACCCTTCATACTTCAGCTCCTAGGAGTCGCTCAGCATCCTATGAGGATCACGAGGCTCAGTAAGGAAGACGTACTTAAAAAGGCAGAGTAATTGTTCAAGTCGACTTCCTTACCAGGTACTTATTTATTTTATGTTTGTTATTTTGAATAACTGATAAAATGAAATACCAAATACTTAGCTCTTAATGTTAACATATATTGCTGGTCTCTACCCACCCCCCTGGGTGTGAATCAGCTATATGATCACCGGGTAAGTTTAATATTGAAAAATGTTATTTTCATTAGTAAAATAAATTTTTGAATATACTTACCCGGTGATCATAGATTAAAGGACCCTCCCTTCCTCCCCAATAGAGACCCAGTGGACCGAGGAGAAAATTGGTTCTTTGTTGACATTGGAGTACTTAGTACCTGCGCGACAGATGGCGCTGTTGATGTACACCCCCACCTGTATAGCGATCGCTGGCGTATTTGGTCCTTAGGTTTTTCTGTCGGGCAGCAGAGCTGACAGCTATAAGATCACCGGGTAAGTATATTCAAAAATTTATTTTACTAATGAAAATAACATTTTAAAACATTTCTATTTATAAACTAAATCTCTTAAACGCAAAGCGCTAGTTATGAAAAGCGAAAAGATTTTTTTTTTTTTGCTCTTGTCTCAACTAATAGCACTTTTATGTGATTTTCTTATGTTTCAGTTTGCCTATCAATTCTTCTAATATTTCCTGAATTGTAAGAGGAGTAATTCATTATATATTTTTTCAGGATATAATTGGTCATTTGCTTGAAATTGACCTGACAAACGGCAGATGTAATGGCGATGTCCATTAATCACAAGACTACGGGCTGTATTGTTGCAAGAGCCCGTGCTTGGCCGTTAGAGCCGGGCAATCAACAACAAAATAATCACAAGAAAATTTCTGTTCTACTGTTCAAATGGAAATTTGAATCTGTGACTTCATGGAAAAAAAAATATACATGCCATGGATTTAGGTGTGGGGAACATTAGTAATTTTCAAAATTAGTCACAAGAATCCTTTTGTTCTACTGTTCAAATGGAAATTAGAATCTGTGACTTCATGGAAAAAAAAAATATACATGCCATGGATTTAGGTGGGGGGAACATTAGTAATTTTCAAAATTATTATGTAGATCTATATACAGTGAGGCTCTAAGTACCTTGATATTACCTATTCTGTTAAAGTTAACTGTTAGAATTCAACTGCTAAACTAATATTTTTTTTTCTATAATTCCTAAAATCTGTTGTTGTCTTTGCCATTATACAGATTGTCTTAACAATCATAAATGCTGGTGTCAATTTTTATATGACATTTTATTTTTTTACAAAGAACAAAGCGTAAAGTTAAATTATAATTTATTTGCAACTTGAAATATTAATTAATCACAACTTCAATAGACCAACCTCTCTGTCTCTTGCTAACTTGTGTCATATTAATTTACTTGAAGCCTCACATCTTCAGTCTTGTGTCATACTAAATTTATTAGAAGCCTCAGTATTAAATTTCGCTCTTTGTCACCAATTGAAAATTTTAGCCTACTTATGATAATTTTTTTCGTATTTATACGAGGTATAAGAATGTTGGTATTATCTTTTTTTATTGGGACTATAGAAAAATGTTATTTGATTTTCAGTTGTGTCACTTAATATCTAATTTGATTTGACCACAATTCTTGTAAGTTTGCCATTCTTCGAAGCATATTTGGGAATATGTTTTCATGCTACTTGAATTTGTATTTCCGGATAATTTATAACTATAATTTCTATTTAGCTTTTGCAGTGATACAAATACTTGATCATAGTACTATTATCAATCAGAAAACATATTTAGCTAAATCTGTTGGTACTAATGTTAAATGGCTAGTGTTTTACAAACAATCATTTTAGCATCTCTAGGTCTTCAACCTGATTATGTGGTATAATGTATGTTTTTAAAACGATGTATCGAGTCCAGATATTTAATCTTAAATTCACTTAATATACTATTGTGTCTTGAAGTTCAACTCAATCAGGTGAAGTCCCCCTAGGGGAAGGACTTTTTATACAGTGATTTCTATTGTTTATGTTTTTATACAGTGATTTCTATTCATTTTAGTTTTATACAGTGATTTCTATTGTTCATTGTTTTTATACAGTGATTTCTATTCATTTTAGTTTTATACAGTGATTTCTATTGTTCATTGTTTTTATACAGTGATTTCTATTCATTTTTGTTTTATATAGTGATTTCTATTATTCATTGTTTTTTAAATATAAAACTTACCCGCTGGTTATATAAGAATGGCTAACGTCCCTGACGCCTCGGTAGGAAATTCAAAATCTCGTGCGGCTATCGCAGATATGCCAGGTGTACACTAGTGCCCTCACGGTACAACAGGTAGAACTATAGCCAACCTCTTCAGATTTTCCCTGGCGCTGTGCTGGTTGGTTCTATTGGATATTCTCCCTCGCTTTTTACTCTGTTTGGACGTTATTTGGTGATGTATTAACGTTTTTTGAGTTTAGGCTGTCGGTTTTTTGTTTTATTTGAACTGTGATCACGTATTTATAACTTAAAAGGTAAGATTAAAAAGTTTTTCGACCTATTTTAAACCTCACGAAAGGATAGGACGAAAGGTAAACATCTCGTCCATTGATAACGTCACAGCCTTATGTCGTAGGCTATAAGACCGACTTGCTTTTTACAAAGAATTATAAGTGGATACTTTCTTTTGAAATATTAAGTTATAAATTTAATTAAAAGATTATTAATCTAAGAAAATTTTATCCTTTTAATAGTCTTCTTGAGGTAATCTTCAATCTGTTTGCAAAGATTAACTAGCTTTCAGTTGTTACGCAGTTATCAGTATTGTTACAATATTACAATATTTTGTAGAGATTTTATGAATAGTACATTCTTCTTACTTCTCAAGTTTTTCAGTTGTACTATATAAAAGGAATATTTTATTTTGAAATTAATTGATCCTGTCAGTATTTTTCCTTAGAGATTAAGGGAAGTTAAATTTCTCTTAATGTTTATACGAATCGATGTAGCGCACGATTCTATTTATCGTTGTTTCCTTAGTGGAATACTAAGATTGTTCTTATATTAAGTGTAAATGTTCTAATGAATACGAGTGATGATTCATCTTTTATTGGAATTCCTTAATTTAAAGGTTTTATTTTATTTTATGAATATACCTATTAAGGTAATATTTAATATTTAATTTTTCGCTGCATTTATATGGGATTCAGTGATTTTTCATTCCCATTTAAACGATTGAGAGAATTGTAAGTCTCTCTCTAAGAGTTCATTTCGTTGGAGAGAATGTATATATTTTGGTTTTCAAATGATTATGAAACTTTCTTTTAACAAAAAATAGAATGAAATTTTTAGTGTTAAATTACGCAGTGATTTTATTCAGTAGTGAGTGCTTCTGTTCGGACCTGTCGTTATCCTAGTCTTAGACCTCTGCCAAGCTCCCAGAAGGGGAGAAGTTAAGTCGAACAACGAAAGGAATCGAGAGGGTAGCCGGGCGCTACAGTCTTTTAAGACCGAACAGAAGTACTCTCTGTCATTCCACAGATCGATTATCGTTATAGATAAAGCGAGGATTAGTGTTGTCAAATATTATATGCGCTTTTCAGGCGCTAAACTGAAAACAAAATTAACTTTGTTCTGCGTATTTACGTTTGAAACAACAGCTCTCGTCGATGAGGCAGTCTTATTGACCGGCTGTTGGCAGTGAGGCTGGGTGTTAGTCTTCGGTTATAGACCCGTTGTCGCACAGGTGGCCTGTTGTCTTTGAGACTAACGTGATATCGCACAGGCGGTCTCCAGTTTCACTGTTCAGCTGCTGGTCGAGGTAGATTTGTCTCTGCTGAGCTCTGTTTTACAGCAGCTATTAAAAGAGAATCTAGCTGATTGTCAATCAAAGCGTGATGACGTTCGCCAAATGGCGGAGCGAGCCGCGAAGCGGCAGGATCAGAGCAGGCGCGAGGCGCAAGTGGAGCCTGAGCAGAAGCGTGACGAGGCTCAGAAGCTAATTACTGAAGGCGCTGAGCGTCAGCGACAACTCCAGACAAGTGCCAAGCGCCAGCGTGGTGACCCACGCCATTCGAGTCATGAATGGGCAGAACGCCAACCCGACAAGCGAGCTGTAGCACGAGAATTGCGTGAGCGCGACGCGCCAGGATGCGGCGGAGCGCCAGCACCAGCTAGATTCATCCTATTATAAAATCAATCGTGACAGCAAACGCAAGGCGAGTGGCTGTCAATTGGATGTGGATATGGAACAACGCAAGCACGCCCATATCGCCACTGATGTGCCTGTACAGCTCCAATCTCTAATTTGTTAGAAGAAGGTCTGGATGAGGTTCTCTCTCACTAGGAACAATTGGAGGATATCTCGGAGGGAGAGGAGGAGAAGCTACCTCTACATTAGGCGGACTTCAAAAAACCTAAGGTTAGTCTTCTCGGAATCATTTCCAGACTATTTTTACACCAGTTGCTCCGCTATCTCCCCCTTCTGAGTTTGCCTTAAGGCAAGGAAGCTAAGACTTCCTTTTATACAAAAATGGTGCTTTCCCGCTCTTCTAAGAGAGCATTGAAATTAATGGGAGCATGGATGGATTCAAGAAAAGCTCTGGGCAAGGTATGCTTCACTTTCCCACCAGCCAAGTTAACTTCTTAGTCGAACGTTTGGTATGAGACGGGGGAGGTCTTGGGTTTGGGAGTTCCCTCGTCTGCGCAGGGAGACTTATCAAACTTGGTGGACTCTTCCCGTCGCCTGTCCATGAGAAACACTAGAGGGTGGTGGTCAATGTCGGAGTTTGACCATCCCTTGAAAGGATTGTTGAGAGCGTTTGAAGTATTTAATTTACTTGACTGGTCACTGGGAGCCTTAAGCAGAAAAGTAACTGAGATGAAGGACACGGACACAAGTAGTCTTATCCAACTTATGTCTTGTATGGACAGGGCAGTCAGGGATGGTACGAGCTGGCTGCTTTCTTTACTGCAGGGGTTATAAAGAAAATTGAATTGAATTGAATATAGGATGTAGGCATTAAGCCAAGCACTGGGGCATCAAAGACCATTCAGTGCTATATAACGAAAATCATTCAATCATATCTGTATACTCACACCATTTAGTATCATTTTAACCTTTGATACAAATTGCAACACTCTCATACAATAAATCTAGATGTGAAATACATAGGGATTAAAAGGGTAAAATAAATAAATAAATTAATAAAATCAATTATAGCTCGTAATATAACCCAATACTTTGTATAAATTTTCTCAAGTTCAGGGTATTACAGTTTTCCCCCAGTATATCTCTTAAAGGTTTGTCCTGGAGTAAATGTGTCCTCCTCTGAAGATTAAAAACAGGACAATCAACTAAAATATGTTTAACATCCATTGTCATTTGACAGGTATTACAAAGAGGGGCCTGTCTCCCTTCCCCACTATTCATTAAATAATTGTGCGTTGCATGTGTATGGCCAATACGCAGCCTAGTTAAAATAATGGTATCCCTTCTACATGTAGAATTACAAGATGACCATTTATCCACCAATGGGTGGATTTGTTTCAATTTTGTATTGGTGGTCAGGTCAGACCATCGAGCCTGCCACTTATTTTTACAGTAAAGATGAATCTCACTTTTAAGATCTTTGTAAGGAATACTCAAGGGGGATGGATTACTTAGCCCTGAAGCTTCCTTTGCTGCCTTATCTACTTGTTCATTTCCATCCACCCCAACATGGGCAGGGACCCAACAGAAGTGAACACTGATACTCTTCCTAGACTGCAGAAGTACTAACCAGCCCTGCACCTCTTGTACTAGATGATGGCCTGGCATAATTTGTTTTAATGACAGTAAAACACTATTGGAATTCGTAAAAATTGTATAAAAACTATTTTGGTTGCCATTTTTAAAAATATGTTGGACTGCGAGAATTATTGCGTACAGATCAGCAGTAAATATTGAACAAGAGGATGGGAGTTTCCTTCTAATAACAATATCCCCCACCACAGCTGCACTTCCAACTCCTGCAGCCGATTTGGAGCCATCTGTAAAAACATGTTTCCCATGATGTTGAGCAGCATGATTTAAAAACTCACTTTTCATTACCCTACTAGGTAAGGTATTTTTCCCTCCTGTCGTAAAACATACTTTAACAGGTGGATTACACCAAGGAGGAGACGGGATATCCTACCTCTGCTATCTGTGCTGTTAACAAGCCTACTTCTCTAGCATCATTTTTCAGCTGTACTTCCAAAGGCTTAGGCACTCTAGATCTGTTAGGAGCCCGATCTAAAGGCGCCCTAACATATTTACAGTTAGGATTGTTTCTCACAGCAAGGGACCTAGCTAAAAACCTCAAACTCAACTCCTCTCTGCGAATGGAAAGGGGAGGTATGCCAGAATCAACATAGAGACTGTCAATGGGAGATGTTCTGTAAGCACCTGTGCAGATGCGAAGCCCAGCATTGTGAACAATATCAAGTTTTCCAAGTAAAGTCTTTGTAGCTGACCCATATATTTGGCATGCATAGTCTAACTTGCTCAGACACAAAGATATATAAATTCTAAGCAAAGTTGTTCTATCAGCACCCCAATCAAAATGTGATACCACTTTCAGAATGTTCAGTGACTTCTTAACCCTGATAGATAGGTCATTTACATGGGGACCAAATGTCATTTTCTTGTCAAAAATGACTCCAAGAAACTTGACATTATCCTCATATGGCAAAATGCAATCATTTAAGAAAAGGGTGGGGATCTCTTCCCTTTTACGAGTACGAGTAAAGAGAATGGCTTTGGTCTTCTGAGGAGAAAAACTGAATCCACGAGAATTTGCCCATGCGGAAGCAGCATTTATTGCAATTTGAAGATTTTGGCATGCTTGTAGTGCAGGTGATCCACTACAATAAATTGCAAAGTCATCTACAAATAGTGATCCTTGTATGCCAGGAGGTATGTGACTAATGAGACTATTAATAGCAACAGCAAACAAGGACACACAAAATATGCTGCCTTGGGGGACACCTTCTTCTTGCATGTAGGATGAAGATAGTTCTGACCCTACTCTCACTTTAATGGAGCGGTGTGATAAAAATTCTTCAATAAAAGAGAACATATGTACTCCTATACCCCACGAGGCCAATTGCTTTAAAATACCACCTCTCCAGGTGGTGTCTTATGCCTTTTCGAGGTCAAAAAAGACACCCACCACCTGGTTTTGGTTAGAAAATGCATTTGAAATTTCCCTTGATAACATCAGCAAAGGGTCTAGAGTACTTCGGTTCTTCCTAAAACCAAACTGTCTGTTAGATAAAAGATTTTTTTATTCAAGATACCACACAAGTCTGTTGTTAATCATTCTCTCTAATAATTTGCATATGCAACTGGTCAAGGATATGGGCCTATAACTAGATGGCAGTTCTGGGTCTTTACCAGACTTGTGGCCTGGAATTACAATTGAAGTATGCCAGGAATCAGGAGATGTATGGGAAGCCCATAGACCATTAAAGGTTTCTAATAAAAATTCCTTGGTATCCACTGGAAGATGTGATATCATTTCATACTGGATGCCATCCTCACCTGGGGCAGTTAAAGAAGAGCTAGAGATAGCATTTTGCATCTCCTCCATACTAAAAGGCAGGTTAAAAGCTTCAGTATTTGAAGAAGCAGGAGGAACAGCAGATGTTGATGCTCTAATTTGTTGAAATGCTGGAGAATAGTTGTAAGCACTTGATACATGGGCAAAGTGCTTAGCAAGAAACTGCTACATCTTTGGGGTCATATATATTTATTATTTCCCCTTGATATTGGTAGAGGCTTAGGGACGAATTTGCCTTGAAGTTTTCTAATCTTGTCCCATATTTCCTTTGAAGGAGTTTTGGTATTAATATTAGATATATATTTCTTCCAAGATGCTCTCTGCTTTTTTAAAAGTTCTTTTTTGTTTGGCACAGGCTCTGAGGTACGCTATTCTATCTGCTACATAGTTTGTTCTCAAGTATCTTCTGAAGAAAGTTCGGGTCACTTTTCTTGCGTTGGCACATTCTTTACTCCACCAAGGAACTACAGAGCGATGAGGTAAACCGCATGTTTTAGGTATAAACTTGCTAGCATTATCATTAATAATATTTTCAAGATGTTGATAGGCATGCACTGGAGATGTAAATTCATCATACTCTTTATCAGTGTGTGAACAGTTTTCATAAGCTGCCCAGTCTGCCTCGTCTATCTTCCATTTTGGTGGACACTGAGAAGGAAGATTATGGACATAATTCAACATTATTGGCCAATGGTCACTGCCATGTAGGTGTTCATTTACTGACCAAAGGTAGTCCAATCGAATGGATGAGGAACAGATTGACAAATCAATGGCTGATGTGGAGTTGTGGAATACATCATACCTAGTTGGAGAACCATCATTCATTAGTATTACATCATTGTTGTCCATTAATTCTTCAACAAGATTACCCCATCTATCGCACACATTTCCACCCTATAAAGTATGCTTTGCATTAAAATCACCCATTAAAATAAAAGGGGCAGGAAGCTGGTTGATCAGGTCTTGGAGGTCAGAAAGTCTAAGCCTTCTGGATTACCAGCATGATCTAAGAGGAAAAGTTCTAAAGATGGTTCAATATATAGCGAGCATAAAGTAATTTTTTTCCCGATATGCGTTCTAACTGCACATGCCTCTAGTGGTGTATTGAGTAGGATTGTTTCAAATTTTACAGATTTGTGAATAATAAAACCTGTACCACCTTGAGCTCTTGCAGCTTGTAAAGGAGGGGATCTACAAAAATGATGATTGAATCCAGGATTAAATGGTTTGTCACTGATCTTAGTTTCCTGTAGACAAATTACCCTAGTGTCCGAGTCCCTGGTTAAAGTTTTTATTTGCTCAATTCTAGTACTTAGACCTCTGCAATTCCATTGGATGATAGACATTATCTTTTGTTATTATTTTTCTTTGTCTCATTTGTCTTTTGGGACTTTTCAGATGAAGCCATGTAAGGCCTGGAGTTGGAAGGCTTTACTAGGCCACCACTCTTCTTTTCTTTCTTTCTAGTATCTTTATACAAGTCAACCTTAGGATCATGAGGAGTAGGGCACTTACCTGATTTAGATGAAGGTGAGGATGATGGGGACCTTTTCCTCTTTGGAAGATCTTGTTTTCCAATCTCCATCAAATCAGGTAGAGATTTCTGCCTGAGACAATACATTTGAGGTGGTGGAAGCCACATTGGCTTCCTTGGAGGATTGTGCCAGAACTTCAACAGGTCGAGCACTTAACCCGGAAGGCTGGGCTACTACCTCTAGGGGAGATGCTCCTATCGGTGACATTACTTTTGGTGTGTTGGAAACCATATTGACCTCTTTGGAGGTTTGTGCTCTGGCTTTTATAGGCTGAGCACTTGACCCAGATGGCTGGGCTACTGCCACTAAGGGAGATGCACCTGACAGGCCAGGTGCTACCACTGGTCCCCCTGTGGTAGTAAGGGGTAGTGGATTATAATCTTTTGGTGGCATCTTAACCGCGCGAGCAAAATCAAGTTGCCGATTGAGTAAATGCTTTGCATAACCTACACTTATATGTTCAGCATTTGCTTTCAAGATTGCAGCTTCTTCTTTCTTGTATTCTCTACATCTTTTATCATTTGATTTATGATGATCTTTACAGGTTGTATCTCTGTTGCATTGGCCATGTTCTAACAAAGAACAGTTAATACAGATCTTCGTATTATTGCAGTACCGGGAAGGGTGACCGTACTTGAAACCATTAAAGTTTTGTAAAGGCCTAGGCATATATTCTCGAACACTTACTCTTTCATTCTCAATAATTATATGATCTGGTATAACAGGGGTTTCAAATGTTAAAACTACCATGCTTGTTTGAGGGATCTTACTTACTTTCCAAACATTAGCAGGGCACATGTCCAGAATTTCTGGTTCTGAAAATTCATATAGATCTTTATCAAAAACTACTCCTTTACCATAGCTGAAGCTCATATGTGGTTTAATATCCTTAATAGGATCAATTTCTGCAATCTTCATGCCACAGAGCATGTGAGCTTGAGTATCTGATTTTGCATTAATTAAAACAGATTGCTTACCGTATCTGCTAATATCCTTACTTTATATTAAACCAACTTTTTTTTGTATAAATTTACTAATCTTATAATAGTTATAATTATCTATCTTCCCAGATGCAATTATCCATGTTGGGGGCTTGGGGGTTCTTACTTCTGGAAGTCTATGCTCTATTTCTTTTTCCATCCATTCTTCTGTTTTATATACCTCTAGGTGTCTTGGTGCTTTATCATATAGAGCCCCAGAAATCAAACAATTGTCAATTTTTATGCTCTCTAAATTTTTATTTGCTTCTAAAGCAATCTCAAAACTTGAAAATGATACCCAAGCTTCCCAAAAGCCTTTACTACCATTAAGCTCCATTAGAATTTCTTTGATTGCCCCAAATCTACAGAAGGCTTCATGAATTATGTCATAGCTACAACCAATTGGTATATTTTTTAAGTGGAGAATTTTCAGATTTTTTGTTGGAGCTGGTAATGAGCCAGAACCAGAGAGTAAAGTATTATTGTTATTACAAGAATCATTTTCCACCAGTGCCGATAAATTGCCTCTAACAACACTGGTCAGAGAAGTATTGTTGGAGGAATCCTTTTTATTGCCGAGGTTGTCAACAGAGCTTTCCTTATTTAAACAAGCAGAAGTCGTCAACGGTGTCTGGGGTTCGCCATTTGATCCAGGGGTACGGGGAATATTAAGTTTACTCATTAATTATTTTTGGGGGGAGGGAAGGGGTCATAATAACAATGAAAAAAAAAAACAATGGAAAAAAATAAAGTTTAAGGGAGAGAAAATATTAAGACTGTCTGAAATTCGAAAGAAGACACCTTTAGCCTTTCCTGGAATTAACTTCTCCACCAATGACAGCTGCGAAAGCTGCTTACCAAATGTCCACTCCCTACCCTACCACAAAGGGGTGGTACCACTATGATTAGAGTGGCTCAAGTGTATGCCAAACCCGCTTGATGGGACTGAGAGCATTTCAAGAATACAATCATCCCCATTCTAATCATAGTGGCAGGCAAACCGGACAGAATGCCGAGAGTCCTATCTCTATGAAACCGCCAACCCCTGGAATCCGAAGGCCAAATTTTCCTACGAGATAGTTCCGCGTGCCAGTATGGGAATACTGACACTCCTAGGTGTCCAAACATTTTCGGGCAGTTGGCAAGACCACCACAGCTCCCACAATTGATTTTGAAATAAAAACCAATCCTGGATACAATGTCCCCTCTAAAAAACCTGGACAGTGAAATGGGTAAGAGAGTTTTGACAGCAAGGTTGGAGACAGCTGATAATTATGAAGGAGGAATAAGCAATAAGAAGTAATAGAAAAAGAATGAGAGAAATTTAAGAGTCAAACTGAGGAAAAGAAATTCCCCAGTTCGAGAGCCCTCTTGCCCGTCACAAGCCTTCAGCACGGGAATGATATGCCGTGCTGAAGCCCAATGACTTCATCAAGGCATTCTCTCGTTAAGAGGGGGTTATAAAGAAAAGAGCTACTTTATGTTCCTTCCTCTCTGCGGGGGTCATTCCATGTCAGAGATCGGAGTTGCCATTTGCACCCATGTCTTCGGCTCTTTGTCCGCAGGATTTAGTTAACGAAGTGGCTGCAAATTTGACTCGGAAGGCTACTCAGGATTTGGTTACCAAAACAACCAGTAAGGTTTTGCCTACGTCCTTCTCTTCTCGTAGAACTAAGGAAGGGACATCATATTCTCATTCTGCTTAGCCCTGTCGAGGTAAACCTACAGGGAGAAGTTCTTTCAAACCAGAGGCAAGGAACAAAGGAAAGAGGAGTCGAGCCCAGTCGAGGCAGGGTCTGACTGCTCACCCCTTCAAGCAGCGGTGAGTGCCAGGCTAAATAGCTTTTGGCAGGCCTGGGAAAAGAAGGGAGCGGACCCTTGGTCCGTACGTCTTCTATTTTATCAGAGCACAGCTTCAATCGGATGACGTTTGACGTTTTTCGTGTCTACTAGACTAGGAAGTTAATCGTCATGTAGGAACGCGAACAGATCTTACTCTCACAGCACATGTGTTGCGATTGTTAAATGAGAAGCAATCGAGTGTTTTTTTTCTTCCACGAGAGGAGCGGAAGTCAGAAGAATCACATATAATCCTAGCTCCTCCTCTGGAACCTGAAGCACAGTCAGGGAAGACAGAGTTTGTCCTCTTAGAATGACTCAAATCCTAGACTTGGTCGTCAACAATCAATACATCCGAGGCATTTCAGGAGTCGTATGTTTTCTAGTAACTTATCCCTCAGTTGCTGATGTTCGCCGGAAGTTTTTTCTGTTGGAAAAAGGCGACGTGCCAGCGCCAATATCGAGTAAGACACACAATTCTTCGAGAGAAGAGGTGCTCAGTCTGCTTCTGTTTACACTTCTTCTCCGTCCCCAGTTTAAGAAAATGTTTAGTACTTTCTTCTGGGGTCGAGCGACTACTGTTAACGGTTTCTCATAGCATGGGATACGTTCAGGTCACGCACAAGGCGCGCTGGAAATGTCATAGGGACTCTCCTAGGTCGCTCACGGGGCTGCGGTTGATGATCTCTTCTAGCCTTTGCTCACGCTTGAGTTGGCGCACAAGCTGGCCCGCGAGTGTAGGGTTGGTCTGAGCTAAAAGAGGTCAATTTCATCTCTTTTAGCGTTTACGATTCTTGGGGAGGGAAATGTTTTCTCCTGAAAGAGTAAGGACTACCATAGATCAAAGGGATGGTTTTCCGTTAGTATCAGACAGCATAGTTCTCCGATGCTCAGCAATGTCTCCTCGCAAAGATAGGCTCTTGCTGCGGGAGGCGGTAGAGCATACGCTTGTAGCGACACACACATGCACACGGTCACAGACGCTGACAGTCAAAGTTGATCCTTTCAACTAGCTGTTCCATCCTCGCGATCTGCGGGATACGCGTCTCCACTTATGCGGACGCATGCTACATGCGAGCATCTCTCGACAAACATGTCAACCTGAAATCCTAAGCAACCTAGGCGCATGTGCCAGCCTGGACATATACTGGATAAGGTCAGTCAGGTTTTTCCGCATCAGGATAGACTAACAGTTGTTCCTTTGTGCCTATGACTGGACTTGATGCTGTTGCCTACTTGCAGCACGCTGTAGATTTACAGCAGGCGAGACATACACAGAGCGCTGTATCCACTCGACAAGGTGAACGCATATAGCACGCTAGCACCTTACGGGGATGCAAGTACATGCAACATTATAGTCGCATATTAGACGTATACAGTCTAGTCTTTGGCTCACAGCAGTATGGACAGACTGTTGTTTTTTCTTCGCATCGCTCTCGCCTTACAGCTAACACTTTCTCGTGTCAAACTTTGACTTTTAGTGTGTTGAACATTTGTTGCTACACACGATCAGGTCTTAACTTCACAGCATGAGGTTCATGTTGTTGATGCTTCTTTTCAGCAGGCCTGGCTTCAGTATCAGTTTCTTGCGACTGATATGGATGCGTGTTGGGAGGTCTAGATCTTGTTTCTCTCTCACGACTTGCTGAGCATATACAGCAGGCTGGAACCTTACTGGACCCATGCTGGGTGTTTGCTGCAAGCATGTCATCAGTCCGTGTTTTCCTGTGTCAGGATCATGAACGCTTTATTTTAAACCATCAAGCTTTGGGTCTAGCTGCCTCCAGTATTTTGGAAAACCCCTATGATCAAGAGGTTGTTCGAAGAGACAGCTGAGACTATCGCTTGTATAAGGGACCCTTGCCTCAAGGTTTTACAACCCAAATAGGGTGTTTTATGAAGTAGTGTAGAGCTAAAGGGCTCTTCATTTAGTTACTCTAAGACAAGCGGCCTGTTTCTTCCTAGACCTTGGAAGGAAAACACATTTTTTCCTCCTCGACCATTAAGGATTACAGGAGTATGCGGACAGGTGTCTGCAGACGCAGAAGTTTGCATCTATCAAATAAAGACCTTATAGATCTTCTCAGGTCATAGGGTCAGCAAGATGCGCCAGCTTAGAATTTAGGGGTCGTTTCTGGAATTTCACGGTAGTGACAGATCCGAGTCTTTACTC
>NC_090726.1:40198340-40273340 GCF_036898095.1 Palaemon carinicauda | reverse complement strand
CTTTTTTACAAAAATCCTTTTAATGTTTATAGTTTTTTTATTTGTACTTTTAACTCTTTACTTATAGTTATAATTTGGTTTCATGCCTTATGTATATATAGTGGTATCGAAATGACCGGTAACGAAAAATCCGTCAAAATGTCCAGTAGCGAAATGTCCGGTATCAAAATGTCCGGTATCGAAATGTCGAGTATCAAACTGTCCTAGAACCGGTCAAGAAGCCTGCGCTATCTATGTCTAGAACGCTCTATCGTCTAGTATAGACTTTAATTACAAGAGTTCTTTCATACTGTTGTGTGACAGATTGTAACATGTCGAAAGAGTAAAGACTCATGAAGTTAGAGCTATAGAAGCTTCTGTAACTTTTAAACTAATCTGTTCTCTGCAAAGCATCGCGTATACAACCTTGTGAAGGGTTATTCCTGTATCCGCCTTGCATTTCTTAGACTGTATCCAGTCTCTTTTTGAGGACGTCTAAGTTTCGAGTTCACTCGTAACAACGAGTGTAGTAGTAGGTGAGATATTCACTGCTACATTTCCCTAGATTCTTATTACCCCTGTTCTTCTCTTGGAACTGTTATATATGTTTTTATGATTGTACGTGAAGATTGGTTGACTATCTTCCACAATCTTTGATCTAGTCAGGTGGTTATTTTGTTCCTAGAGAGTGCCCGGAACAAGGGTATTAGTCGAGGTCCTGTCATGTTATAGGTTATTAAACCATTTGACAGCTCCTAGAGATCATCAGTCCCCTGGGTGGACCGCGGGATCTTCTAAGGATAGCAGACAAGATGATGCAGAGCATTGCTGTCGGCTTCCTTATCAGCTGAGAACCTCTTAAGTGGTTGTGTAACGCTTAAGTGAATTTCCAATTATGTAGCTGTCTCTGACCCACCACCAAGGGTGTCAATCAGCCATTCTTATATAACCAGTGGGTAAGTTTTATATTTAAAAATGTTTTCATAATAAAATAAATTTTTTAATATACTTCCCCGGTGGTTATATAAGTTTAAAACCCACCCTCCTCCCCTCTAGAGACCATGGGACATGGAAAATCTGAAGAGGTTGGGTATAGTTCTACCTGTTGTACCGTGAGGGCACTAGTGTACACCTGGCATATCTGCGATAGCCGCGCGAGATTTTGAATTTCCTACCGAGGCGTCGGACGTTAGCCATTCTTATATAACCAGCGGGTAAGTATATTCAAAAATTTATTTTATTATGAAAATAACATTTTTATACAGTGATTTCTATTGTTCATTGCTTTACTATGATACTATTCTCTTGGGGGGTCCTGTGGATATTAGACTAAGGCTGATAGATTGAAAGCTACTTAGTAATTCTGGGTTATTTGTTTAGCTTATGGTAATGTGAGGGTTAGTTTCTATCCTTACTTTCCATTAGGCCTTCCTATTCTGTAAACATTTGTTGGTCATGAAGCTTTACCTTTAATCAGAACACATCATAATGTAAGTTGTAGGTGTGCCACCTGTTGTGATACTACCGCTAGTGTGTTACTGTTTTTTTTTTTTTTTTTTTTTTTTTTTTTTTTTTTTTTTTTTTTTTTTGACTGGCCAGATAGTACTTTATTGGCTCCCTCTCATCATCATCATCATCTCCCCCTACGCCTATTGACGCAAAGGGCCTCGAGGATTCATTGGCCAGATAAATCAAAGAATAGCCAGTTCCTTGTGATGCGCAGTGCCCATCTAACTAAGGCAAATGACCCCTGCACTGTAATGTAATTGTTCAGTGGCTGCTCTCTTCTTGATAAGGGTAGAAGAGAGACTGTAGCTATGATAAGCATCTCTTCTAGGAGAAGGACACTCCAAAATCTAACCATCCTTCTCTAGTCTTGGGTAGTGCCACAGCCTCCATACTATGGTCTTCCATTGTCTTGGGTTAAAGTTCTCTTGCTTGAAGGTACACTCAGGCACTATTCTGTGTTTCCTAATTCCTTTCCTCACTGGACTATTTTGCCTGTTGCAGCCCTTGGGTTTATAGCTTCCTGCTTTTCCTTCAAGGTTGCCCCTTAGCTTTTAATAATATTAATAACAATATTCATCTTGATGGCATGAAACCTATGAGGATTGTTATGCATTTTTCATTTCTCAGTTTAGATGCTGCTTTTTAATTTTTTGAATAATTAAGTTTCAACAATGGGAATTTAGTTCCACCTTTTCTGCTCTGAGGTGAAGGATACTCATGATGTTAAATAATCAGTAGAATTGCACAGGGTATACATTATTTAGTTAGATCATAATTCAAACCTTATGTTAATTGACTGGTTTGTGTATACGGTGGTAAATTTTTCTAAGCTAACAATTTGATGTTGTTAGTAACTTATTATAAATGAAGGTTCTATCCAGAGAGTTATTCTCTCGGAAAACCTGTAGTCGGATACTTTAACAGAAGTCTACTGAAGATCCAAAGAAAATTATGTAAACGATTGTCTTTCCACATCAAATCGAAAATTTTCCTTTACATGCTAAGGTTTGTAAATTTTTTCATGGCTTTTTTTAAGTTTTAGGATTATGCTTGACTTTGGGACATTTTAGACCCCTCCGTCATACAGTTTTGAAGGGGCCAGTTTGGGATCAAAATATTTCAATTTTTTCCTTGACTTGTTTTTTGTGAGGCTTTAAATTCTGATATCCTGTGTGTCTTTCCACATCAAATCGAAAATATTCCTTAAGTTTTAGGATTATGATTGACTTTGGGACATTTTAGACCCCTCCGTCATACAGTTTTGAAGGGGCCAGTTTGGGATCAAAATATTTCAATTTTTTCCTTGACTTGTTTTTTGTGAGGCTGTAAATTCTGATATCCTGTGTGTCTGATTTTTGGTTTGTCGAGTTACTTTGGGCATTCTTTACTCAGTAGAGTCGTTTGTGAGTAATCCTTGTTTACAGATTTTTTCAGATAATTCTGTTTTAAAGATATATTTTCGGACACTTCGACCTTTCTTTAGTATTCAGTCTTTTTTGAGGGGTGGGGAACTCAGTCTTTTTTGAGGGGTGGGGAACTTTATTTGAAAATGTCTTCCAGAGTTCCCTTAGTTTTATGAATTTTCTGTGGGTAATGCCTTGATTTACCAAGCTTTCAGGATTATACCCCTTTGCTCCGATTTACTTAAAACTTCCTTTTATGCATTTCTTGTTCTATGGAGTTATTTGAGGAACTTGTTAAGTCTTGATTTACCAAGCTTTAAGATTTATACTCCTTAGTCCCTATTTGCTTGAAACTTCCTTCTTAGCATTTCTTGTTTTATGGAGTTATTTGGGGAACTCAGTCATTGTGGATAAATCCAGGATCTACATGATTTCTTTTAGGTTATTTGGAATAGTGATTAGTCTATACATTAATCTTGGAATCTTTTATCTATGGAGATATTCGAGGAATTTTATGATTTAATAATCTATCTGGGACACTTATTCGATTTACCGGTTTTGAGTACTCCCTTGTTTGCAGAGGTTTTTTTTGTAGCGCACACTGGTTCGGGACACTAGTTTGTCTATGGAGATTTTTGGGTCTTATTCCTTTGTCCATTCAGTTATTCACGGCCCTTGTTCTTGGAAGTTATTCTGGACACTTTCGTCTTTAGTGTTATTTAGAACACTTGTCTTTGGTACCCATTGGATAATGAAGTGATCCATGGAGTTATTTTTAGAGCACTATATTACCTAAGCAATTATTACGGGAAATCCCTTGTGTATGGAGTTATCCGGTGCACACCTTGATCTAAGGAGTTGTTTTGTGTGCTCTTTAGATTTGTTATTTCATGTCGTTGGTTGTTTTCTTGTTCCAATTCAAGTAATTCCTTGTTTCATTTTTTCTATCACTCTTGTTTTCAAGAGTTCCAGTTTGCTTGACAATCTTTAGGCTTCAGAGTTACATTGCATTGCTCTGTGAATTAAGATCTGATTGACAAAATCTTTGAAATTGGGTGGATTCAGGATTCATACATATTTCTAATAATTTACTTAATGTTTTTTGGGGGATATCTAAATGAAGAATTCTCTATCAGTGGAATTCAAGGTATGTTCACATGCAGCACCTCAAGTTTTACTTCCTATGCTATGTACTAAACGATCATGAAATTGCGTCCCAATACCATGAGTGAATAATTTTTAGATATAACTAAAGTTTCGTCTCAATACCATGAGTGAATAATTTTCAGATATATCTAAACTTTCGTCCCAATACCATGGTTGAATAATGCTTGAATATTAGTCAAATTTTGTCCCAATACCATGGGTGAATAATACTTTAATTTTAGTCAAATTTCATCCCAATACCATGAGTGAATATTTCTTAAATATTAGTAAAATTTTGTCTCGATACTATGTGTGACTAATTTTTTAATATTAGTAAAATTTCGTCCCAATACCATGGGTGAATATTTCTTAAATATTAGTAAACTTTCGTTTCAATACCACGTTTGAATATTTCTTAGATATTAGTAAAATTTTGTCTCAATACCATGTGTGATTAATTTTTAAATATTAGTAAGATTTCGTCCCAGTACCATGGGTAAATAATTCTTAAATTAGTAAAGTTTCGTCTCAATACCATGTGTGAATATTTCTTAAATATTAGTACATTTTCGTCTCACTACCATGTGTGATTAATTCTTAAATATTAGTGAAATTTCGTCCCAATGCCCTGTGTGATTAATTCTTAAATATTAGTCAAAGTTCGTCGCAATACCATGAGTAGATGAATCTTAGATATAACTAAAATTTCGTCCCAATACCATGAGTAGATGAATCTTAGATATAACTAAAATTTCATCCCAATACCATAGGTAAACATTTCTTGAATATTAGTCAAATTTTGTCTCATTACCCATCCTCCCTTTGACATCTTGTGATGCTTTACAACAGTTGGCATCTCTCTCTCTCTCTCTCTCTCTCTCTCTCTCTCTCTCTCTCTCTCTCTCTCTCTGGAGAGGCTAGCCAATGAAACCTGAAAGACTATATGGTAAAGAAAGTAATGAAATATAGGTCAATTTATCCAGAACATTATGAAACATCTGTTGGGGAAACTAAAGGTTATAGGATTATGTTACTGAAAAGCTAGATATGAAATCAAATATATTATCGCTGTAGGGGTGTAGTGCCAACAGTGGGCCTCCAGTGGACCATTGTAGGCATTGCTTAATGGTCTTTGCAACATTTCTTTATCCTAGCTGCTCTTGCACGTTACTTCTAACCCTACCTGTAATTCCATGTTCTTTCTGACCCGACCTGTAATTCCATTTCTTTCTGACCCTACCTGTAACTCCATTTCTTTCTGACCGTACCTGTAATTCCATGTTCTTTCTGACCCTACCTGTAATTCCATTTCTTTCTGACCGTACCTGTAATTCCATGTTCTTTCTGACCCGACCTGTAATTCCATGTTCTTTCTGACCCTACCTGTAATTCCATTTCTTTCTGACCCTAACTGTAATTCCATGTTCTTTTTAACCGTATCTGTAATTCCATACACTTTTTTACCCTACCTGTAATTCCATGTTCTTTCTGACCCTACCTGTAATTCCACATACTTTTTGACCGTACCTGTAATTCCTTGTTCTTTCTGACCCTACCTATACTTGTACGTTCCGTTTGTCCCTACATGCATTTTACACTTTCCTTCTGGCCTACCTACACTTACACACTCCTTTTGATCATACTTACACTTCCATGTTCCTTCTGACCCTATTTGCTCTTGCACGTTCCTTCTGACCCTATTTGCTCTTGCACGTTCCTTCTGACCCTACCTGCATTAACACGTTCCTTCTAACCCTACCTGCATCAATACATTTCATCTGACCCTACCTGCATTAACACCATCCTTCTGACCCTACCTGGATTAACACCATCCCTCTGACCCTTCCTGCCTTAACACCATCCTTCTGACCCTACCTGCATTAACATGTTCCTTCTGACCCTATTTGCTCTTGCACGTTCCTTCTGACCCTACCTGCATTAACACGTTCCTTCTGACCCTATTTGCTCTTGCACGTTCCTTCTGACCCTACCTGCATTAAGGCATTTCTTCTAACCCTACCTGCATCAATACATTTCATCTGACCCTACCTGCATTAACACATTCCTTCCGACCCTATTTGCTCTTGCACGTTCCTTCTGACCCTACCTGCATTAAGGCATTTCTTCTAACCCTACCTGCATCAATACATTTCATCTGACCCTACCTGCATTAACACCATCCTTCTGACCCTACCTGGATTAACACCATCCTTCTGACCCTACCTGGATTAACACCATCCTTCTGACCCTACCTGGATTAACACCATCCTTCTGACCCTACCTGCATTAACACCATCCTTCTGACCCTACCTGCATTAACATGTTCTTTCTGACCCTACCTGGATTAACACCATCCTTCTGACCCTACCTGGATTAACACCATCCTTCTGACCCTACCTGCATTAACACGTTCTTTCTGACCCTACCTGCATTTGCACTTTCCTTTTGACCCCACCTGCAATTTCACGTTCCTTCCGACCTTATTGTCACTGAATTTAGAAAGGATCTCTCGTTAATAGGTGTTTTAGAAGGCAACCTCAGCAAGCAGCAACCGATTATCGAAAACCTTTTTCAGTAAATTGCATAGATGGATGAAAATGTTAATTTCTGGGATCAATAAGACCTTAGTGTGAAATGTTTTGTTTAAGGTAAAGGGAGGGAGAAGAATTTGATATCATAAAGTTGTGTAGATATAAGTGGATTTGTGATATGTATAATATGGATGGGATATAAACTAGATGCATTTTTTAATGGCCTCTCCAATCTAAGGAAGTCTCTCTCTCTCTCTCTCTCTCTCTCTCTCTCTCTCTCTCTCTCTCTCTCTCTCTCTCTCTCTCTCTCACTTTTGGAGCTGCATGAATATAGCTTGAAGAATAACATGCTAATTGTTAAAAGTAAAGGGAAAATTTTGATCACATTTTCCAATGAGGTTTAATTATGGAGAAATTCTCTTATATATTAAACTGATACTCGCCTCCAATTTCAGATCTCCCACTCCTCATCCTTGATCCTTCCTTATCCCAAATTTGGAAATGTTATAAAAAAAAACCAAAGACACTCGCCTCATATGGCTGATGAGTCTCCCACTGCCCCCCTCCTCTTTGAGCATCAGCATTTGCCAATTTATTCCTCGCCACAAAATGGGCTGAAGAGTCCATGAGGTAGATCCTGATCTTAACTAGAGTAATCACTTGTTCTTTTGGACTGTTATTTTATTCCCCATGTACAGAATTTGTTCATTCTTTTACTGGTGTATTGAGAGCTGTACCTCAATGTATTGGCTTGAATATATTGTACTTGTCAAGGGCGACAGTCTGTACTGGTAAATATTTTGGACTTTAGTCTGCTTATTGATCCAGCTGTCTTGTATGTGCAGGTTTTATCTTGACAGCCAAAGTCATGAAAAATTATGTCCTGTGTTATTCTATTATTAACTTGCTCAAAAGTCTCAAATTCTTTGCTTGTAATGGGTTATCAGATTTTAGAATTTTTTATAAATGATCTTATTTGAATATTGTAGGAGGTTATAATGTCAAATGTACAGGTTTTGGTACTGTCATTTTCATTTCTAGTAAAATTGTATGCACTTGTGTCAATGACAAAAAACATCAAATTTGTTATGAATTGTGTAATGTAAGTAGTGAAATGTCTATCTAATGTAAAATGATTGTGATTCAATGTGCTCCAGACATATTTATGCTCTTTTTGAAGTTAATGTGTAATCAGTGGTAATTGTTGTTAATTTTTTTTTTATAAAAACCTCATTTTCAGGTATAATTTAAATCTTAAAGATTAATGATAAGTGTACTTAACGTAAGTGTTTCAAGGACTTAGGTAAGAGGGTCATTTTCAAGTCTTGCATTTCAGAACTTTTTATTATGGCGAGACATCTGGGCTTTCTGAAAAGGTGCACAGCTCGGTTCAGAAACTCCATTTTGTTTCTTGGCTCGTGTCATTTGTACCCATGACATAAAGAAGGGATAAATAACACTTTAATCATTTTTAGATAAATTGTGTAATAAGTTTTTGAATATCTTGCCGCTGACGCAAAGGCTGTTCAGGTTAGTTAATGTGTGTGTGTGTGTTGTTTAAAGGATGGGAGAACTGATATGGTATGAAAAATAGGTTTATAAATCGTGGGCAAAAAAATCTCATCAGGTTTGTGGGTTTTAAGTGAAAAGTTTCCTGGATTTATGACAAGGTTTTCTTTATTTCTTTACCTAGTTCAAAGTTCCAGTTCCTTTACGAATCCTCATAACCTGTGTTTCCATATATGCATAGATTTCTGGGTATTTTTTTTTTTTTTTTAATGCAATACTGATGTGCAGAAATATTCCGTCTTCAAACAGTATCCTTCCCAGAAGAAAATTCATAAAATTCTGAGAGTTATTAGGTATCTTACACCTACGCAATTCACAGTAATTGGAATATCGTCCTCAAAACTTCGTTAACTCTCTAAATATAGATCATTCATAATCCGCTTAGCTCCTTTCTTAATATTTTAACTATGTTTATGATGAGATATCTTGATAATGAGCAGAAATTGTAAGACTGTTCAATAATACAGTGGATCATGGGCAGGTTCATACCTGGCATTTTTTTTTCTTTTTTTTTTTTTTTGGTAGCCAATTTAGTTTTTTTTTTTTTTTTTTTTTTTTTTTTTTTTTTTTTTTTTTTTTTGTTAGATTGCCTGATCCCTTGGCCAATTTTTATTCTAATTCATTAGATAAATGGTATTAATTTATTCCATTTGAAACTGACGTGAACTTTGATTAGAATTGTAATGATTTGAATAATTCACCCTTGGAACATTAGTGGTCACACTTAGAACATGGGTGATTATCAAAGTAATAACAAACTTTGCTCATTATTTAATATGAGAAATATAGGAATTGTCATATAGAAAAATATTATAGTAATAACAAACTTTGCTCATTATTTACAAATTGTCATATTGAAAGAGGGTACAGTTTGAAATAAAGTATAATAACAAAGTAATTACAAACTTTACTCATTATTTAAAATGAGAAATTTATAAATTGTCATATTGAAAGACAGCACAGATTAAAATGTTACAGTACAATATTAAAAGTTATGTCTTTCTATATCACTTAAGGTTTAAATCTAGAAAAAAAAACAAAGTACCCACTACTGACCTTGTAAGTAATTATTTCTGTGCCTACACCCTTCAAGGACACCTCTGGTTTAGTTGTTTGCCCTTAAGGGGTCAACAGAGTTCACTCTGCCTAAAGTAGTTTTGAGTATTAAATTGAGAATTATAAGAATAGATTAAAAATATTTGATGAAGCAGCAAAATTAATGAAAATGAAATATGGGAAATTGGATATTGCATAATCTAGCTACCTTAGTGTTCATTTTTTGTTCCACGACAGTAAAATGGGGGTAACACTCTCTCTCTCTCTCTCTCTCTCTCTCTCTCTCTCTCTCTCTCTCTCTCTCTCTCTCTCTCTCTCAATAACCAGAAGAGGTAGGGCCATCAGTACATTCTCTCTCTTTCTCTCTCTCTCTCTCTCTCTCTCTCTCTCTCTCTCTCTCTCTCTCTCTCTCTCTCTCTCTCTCTCTCAATAACCAGAAGAGGTAGGGCCATCAGTAGATCTCTCTCTCTCTCTCTCTCTCTCTCTCTCTCTCTCTCTCTCTCTCTCTCTCTCTCTCTCTCTCTCTCTCAAAAACTGACTTAACCTTACTGTATCTGCAGTAGCTTAATAGCCTTCAAGCGCTGGGCCATATTCCTAAATTCATTCAGTCCAAACTCAATCTTATAAAACGTTAATCACAGGATTTCCTTTGAATATTTTATTAAATTTCTTATTGGTAACAAGATCAATTGTTTTTTAAGCCACTTGTACTCTTAAGTCATTGCACATCAGTATAAATAAAATGATTAAAACCCAGAAGATTTTGATATTTGAAAAGTATCTAATTTAATCTTGATGAAAATTTGCAAATATTAAATATTGGGACTTTGTGCTATGAAAGGGTTATGAATTCCACTGCAAGGAATGAGGGATTGTTGTGCAAGTATTGAATGATTGGTGTGAGGTTCTTATGGAGAGTTAGGTCGTTACTTTGCCTATTTAACTTGAATAGATCATGTCCCAAGGTGGACATGGGAAGTCGGCTTTTGCCAGTGTTTCCTAAAGAAGTTAAATTGAAAGGATTTTAGTTAAAACTCTTTTTTTTTATGTAGATGGGTAAAAATTAGGTTTTTCACACAGAATTAGGGTAGATTTTGCATTGTAATTTATGTAACGTAGCTTAAAAAGAAATCTTATTCAACTCTGAAAAGGTGAAAAATATCCCCCTCATCCATTTAGCTAATTCAACATCCAGTCAGTCAGTCCATTGGCAAGTTTCAAACTAGATTTGCTTAAAAAAAAAGTATTTTCCAAGACTAGAACCCACAGCTTTCAGTAAGCAGAACATAAGAAAAAAATTTGTCATTTTAAGATTTTGAAATAGACCAATCTTAAAAATGTAGGCCTATTGGAGTAAAGAAATCACAAAGTTTGAGTATATGCCTAAATATAATTTTTCCTGATGACTATGAAATTTAACTTAAAAGTTGTTTTTTTATAAATTTTTATAAAAATTCTTGAAAGACCAAATTATTTCGATTATAGAATTTTGAATTATTAATTGCGGATTTGAATTATTTTTAATAGAAAATTTCAGTTTTCGTAAAGTCACTGAGAAATCACGAAGTTTTAGTAAAAGCTTAATTACTATAATTTTCTGAGAGAACTGTGAGTTTAACTTGAAATTTTAGTTTTGAAATATTAATTACGAGATTTGAATGATCTAAATAGTAAATTTCAGTCTTCATAAAGTCATCTAGAAATAAATATTAGATTATAATTTGTCATTTTGTCCAGAGAGATTTGAGTTTGATGTTTTGTTCTTTATTATATACTTTCTTGATTAATTAACTTTTATAGAAGTTATAATTCCTGGTCCTGTGTTTCTCTATACGAAAGCTATTTTTTTTTTACAAATTAAAACGCGTAATGAATTCATCATTATTAAATATCATTGTTATTGAACTACTGAGTATTATAGATAAGTATTTGATAATTTAAAGATATATCTCACTTCATTGGTACTTGTATAGAAGTTATAATTCATGGCCTCGTGTTTCTCTATTATGAAAACTATTCATGGTTTTTTTTTTTTTGTAAAATTTGAATTAAAACACTCAATCAATTCATCGTTATTAAATGTCATTATGTAGGTGATTATTTAATAATCTAAAGATATATTTCCTCTCGTTTATAATTTTTCAACTACCTTACATTGAAAGGTATTTGGGATCTCAGAGACCCCCGTGTTCCGAAAAAAACTATTTAATATCTATTTAATATTTATCTAATATTTATTTAATATCTATTTAATATCTAATTTAATATTTAATTCAATATCTATTTAATATCTACTTAATATCTAATTTGATATTCAATTTAATATTTATTTAATATCTAATTTAAAATCTTTGATATTTATTTAATATCTAATTCAACATCTAATTTAATATCTAATTTAATATCTGTTCTTGTGCGAGTTTTCAGTAGAAAATATCATACTCAACAATCATGATATCCGTTTGTCTGTCTGTCTTTTTGTGACTGAGCTCATTCTAGTAACTTTAAAAAAAAGCATTTCAAACTTCATTTTAGGTTTGGTTAATCAAAACTCTTTTTAAGACGAAAATCCAGAAAGTACCGAATTATTCTAATCACTGAAAATAGCTCGATCATTACTATTTTGACCATAACTCGTAGTGATATATTGAGTTACACAGGACTGGTGTAAAATGCGTCATAAATATTAATAAATCATCTCCTTTGATAATTGGCTGAGGATATTTTAGTCAGGGAATATGTGCACGTGATTGTATAGAAAGGAATTGTGAGCAGAGGATAGTACAATAAGAGATTATAAGTAATTATAAGACAATAGTATGTTAAGGGCTTAGGCGCTGAGGATAGTACACTGCAGAAATGAAGATAGTATGAGCTGATGATAGTATTTAGTGGGGATAACATTATTTTAATTCTATGGGTGTATAAGACATGCTAATAATTGCAGGATTATTGTATATTTTTGGGGTATTGGTTGTAAGCCTAAGTTTATTAAGAGTTGTATAAACTTTGAATCAAAACTTAATCTAACTCAAACTGTAGTTAAATATTCAATTAGTCATATGTTTCAGATAATTTTAATAAGTTTACGATTTCGTTTTTAAATATATTAGCTTTATAGAGAGTTCCAGGTTAAACGCGCTTTCAAGCGATACATTTGGTAGGGTTTGTATTTGAAAACTATTACACAGCTAAAGTGATTTGGGTGTCCACGTGTAAGATGAATGTGTACTTCGGTCCGATCTGACTGTCTGCTGGGAGGAGTAGCAAGGATGGTCAGGGCAGTAGTCTTGCACGGCTTCTTCTCTTTTACCTGACTCAATCATGTGTATGGAATGGGGCGAGACCAGGAGGCATCTTGGCATTTGTGAATCTTGTCTGCTTTTGAGACAGCTTCAGGTGTCTGTAGTAATGGATCGTTCTGAAATTGCACAGAAGGCCTGAAAATTACCCTTTTACCTATTAGATGTTTAATTTGTTTTCCATTTTAGAAATGTCTTGTTCAAGTGTATTATTTCATGTGTTCATTAAAGAATTAACGTAGCTATAATAGCTGGAATCTGCCTTATAGTAATGTAGATTATGACAAATGTTTTACCATTCAACTTCATGTGAGCTCTAAAGTATTCCTGAAGCAATTGAATTACAATCCTGATGTCATTGTTTGTAAAATTATTAATAAAAAGACAAAAACAAAAACAAAAAGAAGGAAAAGGAAAGCATTCAAGGGCCTAGTAACATTGCTTACTCAGAAGAAAACTTTGCATTAAGTTACTAGTTACTAGGTGGGACAGGGGATGGCCTTGGTGGGCTTTCCTTTTCCTTTTTTTTTTTATTAATAATTTTATTATATTAGATTATGCACTGCTTACTTACACAATCATGAAATATGTAACCTCAAATGCTGAGCTTCAAATGCACCAACAGTTGTTTTGTAAAAGAAAACGGACACTGACTGGGAAAACAAAGAAAACGGGATTGTTTGTCATTCCGGGCGCCATATTGGATGAAGGAAGACTCACTTCTGAGATTTTCTTTGTTGAATCATGAGCTCAATGAGAGACAGACATTAAGTTTTCTTTGAATCCAAAGCATTTAAAGCTTTCAAAAAATGGGGTTTCATGAATTTGATGTATTTATGTCATTGACTTTATAGTGTTTGTATTTTCATCATGTAACTAAACTAATTACACTGAAACCTGTGTCCTGTTTGGCATTCAATCTTCTACAATAAAAATCTTTATAACAAATTTCTAAGTTTTACTTCATCCATATTGTGTTAAGGTTCCCATATTTAGGTATACTTTTGTACCTAATACTTTAATTTATTGCCATGTTAAAGAGGCTTTTGAGCAATATTATCTAATGGACATAACGAGGCCAGTATTAATCATGACTTTAGTCAGGTAAAACCCTATTTGACAACCAGCTGGATTAAAAAGTGGACTTTGGTCCAAAATGGATTACCAGACAGTTTGGCCATCTTGACTTTGAATATATTCAATCATAAAACATTGGTACTGCTGCTCTCATACCCCAGTTGGGGGTGAACAAATTCTGTACATGGGGGATCAATAACAGTCCAAAAGGACAAGTGACTAGTTAGGAGAAAGGACTATTTCATGAGCTTTTTGGCCCATTTTTCGTGGGGAATAAGGCATTTACTGGTGCTAAAAGGGGGAGGGGGGCATTTAAGGAGAACACTCTGGATTGTTAAAAAAAAATTATTTTTTATTTCCTTTTTCTTTACTTTTTTTTCTTTTCATTTTCATCCCATTTTCTTTTTATGTACCATGGGAAACTTAATAAAAAATCATAATTATCTTATGCATTTTATGTTTGAATTCCTTATTAGTTACAATGTTTGAATATGGTAAACATATCTTGACAGCTCTCTGAAAATGTCTTTTTTTATGGCATACCTAATAATGTCAGTTGCATAAGAAAATTTGGTATAGACAAAAATACTTTAAAATACAAGAGCTTGAATCTTGAATGATAATTTATGGCAAAAAATAGTGACATACCTCTGCTAATAGTATAACTTACATATACTGAATAAGTAAAGGTAGATGGCCCAGCATTTTCATGTCAGTGATATGGACATTAGTGATATCCCAGGTTCATTTTAGGCAGAGCTGGAAAAGGTTCATTCATGAGATTGGGTACAAGATATTTGAATAGATAATTAAGGTAAATTTCTTCATTCATAACAGATATGAGATACCTGAAGTTGGACAATCTCGGGGTTTAGGCCATTGGGGTCAATTCTTAACATCGCTATTAGTGGTGACTATGAGGATATTAAGAATTAACTCCTTTGCTAAACCCCAGAATTGCTAAACTTATACGTATAATTTATGTTATGAATGAAGAAATTGATTCAATTAGCTATTCAACTATATTGTACTCAAATCTTATGAATGAACCCTTTCAAGCTCTGACTATAATGAACCTAGGATATAACTAAAGTAGTCAATAATGACCCATATTATTCAATATATGCAGTTATACTATTAGCAGAGGTATGTCACTCTTTTGCCATAAATTATCACTCAAGGCTCAAGTTCTTGTACCTTAAAGTATTTTCGTCCATACCAATTTCTCTTATGCAATTGACATTAATAAGTAGCAACAATTATTTACAAGAAATATTTGAAATAATAAGTTTAACCAATATACAGTTATGAATTGTACAAGCATCTCCCATCTCAAGTTTTAAGGATTAATAAAATAGTACATGGCCAAACAACAGTATTTTTAACATAAACTGGTTTTAAGCTTTTCATATCTGCCAAATTACATTATTTTTTTTTCACATCCCATTTATATGATATTTTTTATTTGCGAAGCAATTCTACCTATAAAACCACTAATTCTAAATTCAATACTTCTAATTCTAATTAATCTGAAAATTTCAACCACAATTTTTTTGAAAAGCAATTCTACCAATAAACCCTATTTTAATAGTTTAAAATCTACACTTCTAATCAAATTGATAATTTCAGCAATTTTTTTTTTCAAAGTAATTCTACATTTTATATATATATATATATATATATATATATATATATATATATATATATATATATATATATATATATATATATATATATATATATATATATATATATATATATATATATATATATAATAACCACTTTTAGGTTTAAAATCTACACTTATAATCAAATTGATAATTTCAACCACTTTCTTTTCTGCAAACTAATTCTACCTATAAACTCACTTAAAGTAGTTTAAAATCTAACCTTCTAATCAAATTGAAAATTTCAAACAATTTTTTTTTTTTTTTTTTTTTTTTTTTGCAAAGTAATTTTACCTATAAACCCACTTACAGTTCTAATCCAATTGAAAATGTCAACTACAACAACACCCTCTGAATCTGTGATTATTATTTCAAAAGTATCAACCTTTAAGATACAATTTCAAAATGATATCTGCCTAATTACCTCTTTAGATTCGTGTCTTATTTATATGTGAAGTTACATTTTAGATTTGCAAAGGTATTCTACCTAATAAAACCCCTTTAACATTTTAAGGGATACCAATCTACATTTCTAGCCCAATTGAAATTTTCAAAATCCACTACACTCTAAATGTGTAAATGTAATAAAAGAAATTTTTATATTACTTCGAAATGTTACATTGGAAGGAATCTCGCAGATATTCACAAAATTGTTTCATGAACCCTTTGTTTTTCTTTGAGCTTCCCTAAAAGTTATTATTCCTCCCATTGCCCTAAATAACAGATCACGACTGGATTATTTTCCTTTTCTCAGAAGCAGTGCCTAAGTGCCATTCCTAAACCCTTTCAAGTTTAGCATACGTATCAAGAACCCAGATGTACCTGGGCCTTCTCTTTACAAATATATTGACCCTTTCATTAAGTTTAACTACTCCTTTAATTAAGCATTTTAGGAATAATCTTGAAAGTTTACTTTAAAACCAATTATTTGAGCTTACCTAAAAGTAATTATTCCTCCCATTGTTCTAAATAATTTATCTTATCCTGAATAACATTATTTTTCTTTCCTCAGAAGCAGTGTCTACATGCAATTCCTAAACCCTTTCAAGTTTAGCCTACGTATCAAAAAGTAAATGTATATGAGCATTTCCTTTACAAAATAATTATCCTGACCCTTTCCTTAACTAATCCTTAATTAAGCCTTCTAGGAATAATCTTGAAAGTTAACATTAAAACCAATATTAGAACTCTACTTTAAGCGAGAAATATTCCTTGAATATTAATTTAAACCTAACTTCACTGATGGTTTTTAAGACTACCATAACTCAAATTACTATTCCCTTCATAAAACATTTTAATATAAATCTACTCTGTAAAATGTTCCAAACTATAACTGTTATTAGCTATATAGGCTATATTGTAGACTAGATCACGAAGCAGCTAATGCCATCTTTTGTATAAAGATTATGAAAAGCTTAAAATCAGTGGATAAGATATTCTATCCTTTTGATAGCAATTTTGTCATTCTAATATTATTAAACAAATCAACATTTACTAGATTGAAGAAAATTAAATAGGATCTTCTACTGTAAACAACCTTTTACAATAATTAAAATAGGGATATTTTTGGAAAAATATTAATTTAATGAAAATTAAAACATTTGATATCAAGTTTTGAGATTAAGCTTACAAACACTGGCAGAAAAAAAGTTTCAAATCAATCTAAACTTATTTATAAACAAGTACAGTATCTTATGTTGTGGATATAACCTTGATTCCAAAAGAGAGAGAGAGAGAGAGAGAGAGAGAGAGAGAGAGAGAGAGAGAGAGAGAGAGAGAGAGAGAGAGAGAGAGAGAGAGAGAGAGAGCGCACCATATTCTATGTTTGGGTTCACCCAGGTCACTCAGTGTGAGGCACCTCGTATATCCACCAGAGATTTGCTTATGCATCTTCTGGTGTATTTTGCATCCTCCAGTCTTGGATGGTCTGGGATGCATCTTAGGTGTTTATCAAACTTATTCTTGAACACATCTACGCTCACTCCTAATGTTTCTTAGATGAGCTGGCAGCACATTAAAAAAAAAAGAGAGAGAGAGAGAGAGAGAGAGAGAGAGAGAGAGAGAGAGAGAGAGAGAGAGAGAGAGAGAGAGAGAGAGAGAGAGAGCGCAGTTACAAAGGATACTTTACTTCACCCTAGTAAATACATTTTCATTTCCATGAATGGGCGGAGAGAATGAAGTGGTAATTACCACTAGATTAGAAACTTTATGAATTGCTCTTGAATGGGTCCACCATATGGAGAGAGAGAGAGAGAGAGAGAGAGAGAGAGAGAGAGAGAGAGAGAGAGAATATTAGCCTTCTAATACTTAGCAATACTATTTAAGACCTTAAATACAGGGATTCTCTTCATAAATATTCAAAATTATTCTAATCATGAATGGATCAGTTACTCGCACAATAAATTTATTCAATAAATAAAAACCAATTCTTTACAAAGCATGCTTGGTTCTCTCTCTCTCTCTCTCTCTCTCTCTCTCTCTCTCTCTCTCTCTCTCTCTCTCTTTTCAAGTGAAATATATGGAAATAATTCTAGTACTGGGGATTTAAATAGTCTTCAAATAAGAAGAATATATGTCATTACCACTAGAGGAAAGGAAATAGAACAGTTATTTTGAAATATATAAGCTAAATTAGCAATAAACATTTTTTACTTTAGCATATTCTGAAATATATAAGCCAAATTCTTCAATTAGCATTTTTTATTTATCTAGTATATTTTGAAATATGTAAGCCAAAAAATCATTGATATTAATTTTTTACTTCTCTCGTATATTTTGAAATATATTAGCAAAAACCATCAATTAGCATTTATTTTACTTCTCTAGTATATTCAAAATACACACATACATCATACATATACCAAAGGCACTTCCCCCAATTTTGGGGGGTAGCCGACATCAACAAGAAACAAAACAAAAAAGGGGACCTCTACTCTCTACGTTCCTCCAGCCTAACCAGGGACTCAGCCGAGTTCAGCTGGTACTGCTAGGGTGCCACAGCCCAACCTCCCACATTTCCACCACAGATGAAGCTTCATACTGCCGAGTCCCCTACTGCTGCTACCTCCGCGGTCATCTAAGGCACCGGAGGAAGCAGCAGGGCCTACCGGAACTGCGTCACAATCGCTCGCCATTCATTCCTATTTCTAGCACGCTCTCTTCCCTCTCTCACATCTATCCTCCTATCACCCAGAGCTTTCTTCACACCATCCATCCACCCAAACCTTGGCCTTCCTCTTGTACTTCTCCCATCAACTCTTGCATTCATCACCTTCTTTAGCAGACAGCCATTTTCCATTCTCTCAACATGGCCAAACCACCTCAACACATTCATATCCACTCTAGCCGCTAACTCATTTCTTACACCCTCACCACTTCGTTCCTAACCCTATCTACTCAAGATACACCAGCCATACTCCTCAGACACTTCATCTCAAACACATTCAATTTCTGTCTCTCCATCACTTTCATTCCCCACAACTCCGATCCATACATCACAGTTGGTACAATCACTTTCTCATATAGAACTCTTTACATTCATGCCCAACCCTCTATTTTTTACTACTCCCTTAACTGCCCCCAACACTTTGCAACCTTCATTCACTCTCTGACGTACATCTGCTTCCACTCCACCATTTGTTGCAACAACAGACCCCAAAGTACTTAAACTGATCCACCTCCTCAAGTAACTCTCCATTCAACATGACATTCAACCTTGCACCACCTTCCCTTCTCGTACATCTCATAACCTTACTCTTACCCACATTAACTCTCAACTTCCTTCTCTCACACACCCTTCCAAATTCTGTCACTAGTCGGTCAAGCTTCTCTTCTGTGTCTGCTACCAGTACAGTATCATCAGCAAACAACAACTGATTTACCTCCCATTCATGATCATTTTCGCCTACCAGTTTTAATCCTCGTCCAAGCACTTGAGCATTCACCTCTCTCACCACTCCATCAACATACAAGTTAAACAACCACGGCCACATCACACATCCCTGTCTCAGCCCCACTCTCACCGGAAACCAATCGCTCACTTCATTTCCTATTCTAACACATGCTTTACTACCTTTGTAGAAACTTTTCACTGCTTGCAACAACCTTCCACCAACTCCATATAACCTCATCACATTCCACATTGCTTCCCTATCAACTCTATCATATGCTTTCTCCAGATCCATAAACGCAACATACACCTCCTTACCTTTTGCTAAATATTTCTCGCATATCTGCCTAACTGTAAAAATCTGATTCATACAACCCCTACCTCTTCTAAAACCACCCTGTACTTCCAAGATTGCATTCTCTGTTTTATCCTTAATCCTATTAATCAGTACTCTACCATACACTTTTCCAACTACACTCAACAAACTAATACCTCTTGAATTACAACACTCATGCACATCTCCCTTACCCTTATATAGTGGTACAATACATGCACAGACCCAATCTACTGGTACCATTGACAACACAAAACACACATTAAACAATCTCACCAACCATTCAAGTACAGTCACACCCCCTTCCTTCAACATCTCAGCTTTCACACCATCCATACCAGATGCTTTTCCTACTCTCGTTTCATCTAGTGCTCTCCTCACTTCCTCTATTGTAATCTCTCTCTCATTCTCATCTCCCATCACTGGCACCTCAACACCTGGAACAGCAATTATATCTGCCTCCCTATCATCCTCAACATTCAGCAAACTTTCAAAATATTCCGCCCACCTTTTCCTTGCCTCCTCTCCTTTTAACAACCTTCCATTTCCATCTTTCACTGTCTCTTCAATTCTTGCGCCGGCCTTCCTTACTCTCTTCACTTCTTTCAAAAACTACTTCTTATTCTCTTCATATGACTGACCCAGTCCCTGACCCCACCTCAGGTCAGCTGCCCTCTTTGCCTCACGTACCTTGCGCTTTACTTCCACCTTTTTCTCTCTATATTTTTCATACTTCTCTATACTATTACTCTGCAGCCATTCTTCAAAAGCCCTCTTTTTCTCTTCCACTTTTACCTTCACTCCTTCATTCCACCATTCACTGCCCTTCCTCATGCTGCCTCCAACAACCTTCTTGCCACATACATCACTTGCAATACCAACAAAATTTTCTTTTGCTAACTTCCACTCCTCCTCTAAATTACCAGTTTCTCTTACTCTCACCTCGTCATATGCCATTTTCAACCTTTCCTGATATTTACATTTTACCCCCGGTTTTATTAGCTCTTCAACCCTCACTAGCTCCCTTTTACATCCACCTACTCTATTCCCCCACTCTTTTGCTACAACTAATTTTCCTTCCACCAAAAAATGATCAGACATACCGTTAGCCATACCCCTAAACACGTGCACGTCTTTCAATCTTCCAAACATTCTTTTAGTTATCAACACATAATCCATTAATGCCCTTTCTACTACTCTTCCATTTGCCACTCTTACCCATGTATACTTATTTTTATCTTTCTTTTTAAAAAAGCTAGCACTTATTACCATCTCTTGTTCAACACACACATCTACCAGTCTCTCACCACTCTCTTTTTCACAATTTTCAAAATAGCAAAACTTATACACGTGTATATTCCTGGATTATGATAAGCTATCCCCTCCCCACTCAATGAAAAAAAGTTACTGAACTGTGACAAACTGTGGCTAATTAGAAAACCAGACCTTTTTTTTATCTAGTAGCTAGGATCTTAAGCATATATGCTTATACTTTTTTAAGAGAACATAGGCCTGCCATAGATTCGACGTTGTGTAGGAGAAAATTTCAATATCAGTTGCTACTAATTGAATGAGAATCTCAAAAGAAAGATGAAATGGTATACATAGACAGAGATGAAAAAAATATTCATAGTTAAAATAAGTAGTTGGAGGTTATATCCACATGCAATTAATGTACTTGAATTTGAATCAATTGCTAAAATGATGATTAATATAAATTTCCTTTCAGTCACACGTTAAGATAACTTGTTTACAGTATTTTACACAATTCTGAAAATTATACGACCTTGATGTTAAGAGGTCCAGAGGAAATTGACATTTGATTTAACAATACTTAAAAAGAATTGAAAACATGAACAGCAAATTTCTAAAGCAGATGTCCTTTCTCATTTATATTAGTTAATCTTACCCGATTGTTATTGTTAAATTTACCTTTTCAAAAAAACATTTATAATAATACATAAGGCCACTCCATTTAACATGAACTATAATAATTTTGGCTAATTATTTTAAGAGGTACTTGGAACCAGTTAACTATTCAAACGATTGTGATCGTTTAATATCAAATAAAAATTAAGAAATTACAATCTGAATTTTAATCAGAAAAGCCAATGCTCAAAAATGTAGATCTGGACCTGATTTTCAAGTTAAATTTTAGGCGTTTAGAATTTACTAGAAAAATAGCATCACTTGTATTTATTAAGGGAAAGATACAGAAAATTCAAAATTAACTAAAATAGCTTTATATGCCCTGACCTGTAAAGATTAGGAGCCAATGGAATACCTGCTACAAAACTGAGTCAAATTTAATGGCTTTTATAATTAAATTCCAAAAGTAAAGACACTTAAATAATCTGGTGATATTGTAAATGACTTATTTACTTTTAACTCGACTTCTGTTCTCCAATTCTCAGTTAGTGACTAGTATTGAACCTATGGGATATAAATGGAGTGGCCTTTGTAACACACAGATCCCTAAAATCTCAATAACTAGTAAATAGAGCATTTAAATTATTTGAAGGACTAGATTGTAATTTGGCTAATGATAATAGTAATAAAAGGTTTGATGATAGTATGGCCTCTTCAGTCGAGACTATTTGCTACTCCTTTTGAACTTAAAATTTTGTCTTCCTCAGAAATTTTCTGGAATTTTTTCTGTAGTAAATCCTAGAATATTTGCTGCAGATCTTCATCTAGACGTCATTAAGAATGTCTTACAGCAGTTTAATTTTCTAGCTTGAGCAGGAGACTATTTCATTTCCTTTTGATAATTCTAGTCTGAAAAAATGAATAAAAAACGTTAATTTTACAGATATATATTTCTTACTCAAATATTTTACTGTGAACTTCAATATCATGACTACACTTTTGGTAAAACATTCTGCATGATAAACTAAAATTAAAAAAAATATTCTAAAATATTGGAAATAATGACATATTAGACATATCCACTACATTCATAACAACAACTATTATAACCCAAAGTATATCATGTAAAGCAAAAAAGGATTAATTCCTGAATCCTAACAAGGAAATACTTCACAAATCGAATGAATGACTTCTGGTATTCCACTGTTTTCTTCGAGATATTCAATAAACCATAAATTCCCTGAATAAAACATTCTACCTTACACCACAGAGGATACCTGGTCAAAAACACAAACTACTCATAAAAACATTTATATAAAAACGATGTGTATAAATTCTGAGCAAAAACAAGATTTATTGACACAGTAACAGTTTCAGGAGTAGAATATTGCTTAGTATACAAGAGTATAGTGCTGTGCAAATGAATAATTATTATGTTCCCCCTCACCTAAAATAAGACCTGCAACTTCCTAAATTTATCAAGGAAATATACCACTCTCATAATTGAAATGGCATACTAAACTTTCATTATATATAGCATGGATCCTCCACAAAATAACTCCAGCTATCCTATCAAATCAATCAATTTATCTAAGTGAATTTTCTGGTTAACCTTCAATCAATGAACCAGCTTATTCCAACAATCTTCACCATCTTACTTATCTAGTTTAACTATAGTAAACCTTATCACACAATCTTTGACTCACTTAATACATCTAAGTGAATTTTCTGGTTAACCTTCAATCAATGGACCAGCTTATTCCAACAATCTTCACCATCTTAACTAGTTTAAATATGGATAACTTTATCACACACTCTTTGACTCACTAACCTAATCTCGACTAGTTCACTGACAAGCTTATTCGATGTTGTTTTTTACTTACTGGGTATACTTTAACTAACCTATCCAAAACTATTAACTATTAACACAACAGCAATATGACTTTTGCCAATGATTAACCAATGTTACCTTAAATCAATGAAAAATCTATCCAACCTTATTCTTTAATATAATCCTGCCTTTATCCACCATTGGCTGCCCTATCCTGCCTTTGTCCCTTGACCGACCAATCATTGTCTTATCGAATTACTAATTTTAACATCAAATAACAAACTATTATTGTTTTGACTAATATAATGTGTTTACACCACCAAATCTTTAGAAAGTGTCGGCATGACTCGCACAACTGCAAGCTCCTCGATTTTAGTACCCCTTTGTATAAATCTAAGCCATGCACATGAGGTAGACAGTGCTAAGTCAGTCATGTTGGATTATTACTGGCATTCTAAAACCAACACCTCTACCATCTTCATACAAAGTAGACGGTATCCCACCATCCAATATAAGACGAGAAATGCTAACAAGAACTGAAAAAATACACAAATCAATGACCCCTTGCATCCATTCCACAATCATCAGGAAGCAAGGTCAAGACTGAAAACCCGCAAAAGCTTCGCAACAGTGAACGGACTACAACCTTTCCGGGCAGCTACTCACAGGCTAGAAAAGTGGCGGGAAAGCAACTGATGGCCATCCAATGAGGAGCTGCCTAGCCTAAACAAAGGGATGCCCAGTGAAACAACCATCACCAGGAAGGACTGGGTAACCCTAAACATAGCAAGGGTAAAAGTGGGTAAAACTTGATATAACTGCCACCAATGGAGGTTAGCCATCATTTCATATGGCCTAGACTTGTGAAGAAGTAACAGGTTAACAGCCAAATGTCATAAGGATTAATAGTCCTGAGTTCCCCACAGGAAGGTACAGGTGCTTGATCCCAGCAGGGACTGGTCACTTGCCTCCGGTATATCAGAAGCACCTGTTACGTTATCTTTTAGGGGGCATGTACGGAAAGTAAAGAAGGTAGCTAACAGAAATAACCTCTTTGGTAAATTTGCCAATTCAAAATGGGAAATAAATCCTCAATCTTAAGACAAAAACCCCTGTGGCACTCAACTACTCCACTGCCAAATACTACTCACCAGTCTGGGAAAGGTCATGTCATCCCCATAAAGTTAACACCAACCTCTATCAAGCATGTCACATAATTACTGGTGACCTAAGACCAATGCCCCTCCCAGTACCCTATAGATTGACAGGTATTACACCACCAAATATCTGCTGAATTGCCCCTTCAAAGACCCCAAAATGACAAATTCGAAGATAATTTGTATTTTTCCTAACCATACAAACCTTAGCTATTTACATCGGGTTTGCCTTTTAGCGCAGCTGAAATGGCGAGCTATTAGAATTTAACGAGGGTGTATTACCCCCGCGCTAGTTAGCGGGGGGTAGGGGAGTGGTAGCTAGCTACCCCTCCCCCCCTCACACACAGATGAATGCTCACTTTCACTCAGAGGTAGGACTTGTCTTGGGGGTCAGGGCTGGTGGGCAAATATGTGTAAATAGCTAAGGTTTGTATGGTTAGGAAAAATACAAATTATCTTCGAATTTGTCATTTGTTCCGTAACCGAAATACAAACCACGCTATTTACATTGGGTGACTTACCCCTTAGGTAGGGTGGAAAGTCCCCAGCCATACTGGCTTTGGCTTTACCCGGGGACTCAGAATCCGAGTGAGTTGCACTTGAGAAAAGGAGTCCCTGCACCTCACAAGTTCCTTGCTCCTCAAGGAACCGTGTGGCCTACATAAGCTTGTGTGTGAAGGAAGAAGTGTGACCCGTCCTAGGCAGTTGACCTGGAGTTCCAGAAGGAACTCTGGGTTAGGACGTTCCCAATACCACCTCGTCAGGGTATGGGGGACGCGACAGTATTGACTCAATTCTCGGAACACAAGGAAGCATGGTTTACCTGCAGAGGTTCGAGGTCAGCTATGCAGAGACCAGGATGCTGCTTCCCCGTAGAGGGGATGATGCAGAAAGAAATAAGGGCCAGACATAATTCTTTCGTTCATGCAGACTAAACCCTGATGATAATGCCCTCAACCTTCTGCTACCTGTCCAAAAAGGAGCCTGAGGTTAGACCAGCTGTTGTGTAGCCACCACAGAGCGATAGAAAACTTATCGAGACTCCTGTGGGTCACGCCCTCCAGGAAGCGGGCTGCGAAGGTCATTAAACGCTTCCAGACTCCAGCTTGTAGCACCTGCGTCACAGAGTAGTATTACTCGAAGGCGAGGGACGTTGCGATGTATCCAACATCGTGCTGTAGGGCGACGTGACGGGGGAGGGTCTGGAGACAGCAATGATAACGTAATCAGATGTCAATTATTTTAAAACATATCTAGACATTCATAAGTGATGGCCCAATACATTTTTTTCCCACGTATGGGATTTGTAAGACAGAAAAGTTCCAACAAATATCAAATTATGGCAATCCTACTGTAATTGAGATACGCTTAACAATTTAAAAGTCAATCTTAGGCATTTAAAAGTGCTGTATCCAATATTTTTTACCCATACAAAAGTTTTTAAGGCTAAAAAGTTCTCACTAATATCACATTAATCATAAGGTTAGTGCTTTTAACACCCAAACTTTGAGGCTAAAACAGAAAAAGGTTTGTTCAAGTCTTAAAAGACACAAATGCTGTGATAGTTAAGTTGATAAAGAAATGGAGTTCAACTTCGCTTACATAATGCTAAGTTTAAATTTGATAACTTCATGAAAATAAGATTGAAAAGAATACTGTTTAAATTCAAGTCTTGCCAAGGAGACTGGTAAATATCATGAGACTGTCGTGGCCCTAAAAAGGACCAATTCTTGAATTGAATATGACAAATTCGTAGGTAATTTGTATTTTTCCTAACAATACAAACCTTAGATATTTAATATGGGTAATTACTTTCGGCGTACCTGAAATGACGAGCCATTAGAATTTTAACGAGGGTTTACTACCTCCCTGCTAGTTAGCGGGGTGTGTGTGTGTGTGTGTGTGTGTGTGTGTGTGTGTGTGTGTGTGTGTGTGTGTTTTCAGCTTGCTACCCCCCGCCCCCGTCACACACACCTGTGATTGAGCTCACTTTGCTTAGAGGTAGGACTTCACGGGGGATAGGGCTGGCGGGTAAGTTTGATTAAGTAGCTAAGGTTTGTATAGTTACGAAAAATACAAATTACATACGAATTTGTCATTTGTTCCGTAACTGAAATACAAACCATGCTATTTAATATGGGTGACTTACCCCTTAGGAAGGGTGGTAAGTCCCGGCCAGTACTGGCTTTTGGCTTTGCCCAGGGACTCAGTAGCTGAGTGTGTCAGTACTCAATAGTAAGGAGTCCCTGCACCTCGCTAGCATCTTGCTGTGCAAGTGCTGCGGCCTACAAAAGCTGTGTGTGAAGGTATGAAGTGTGACTTGTCCTAGGAAGTTGACCTTAAGTTCTTTAGATGGAAACTTTAGGCTAGGACTCTCCCAATACCACCTCGTCAGGGTATGGAGACGGGACAGTATTAGGTTTACCTGCAGTGGTTCGAGGTCAGCTGTGCAGAGAACCCAGGATGCTGCTTTCCCCAAGAGAGGGGAGGATGAAGAAAAGAATTAGGGCCAGACAAACCTTTTCCTTCATGCAGACTAAGACCGGGTAACAATGCCCTCAACCTTCTGCTACTTGTCCATTAAGGAGCCAGAGGTTTTAAACCAGCTGTTGTGCAGCCACCACAGGGCCGATAGAGAACATATCGAGTCTCCTGTGTGTCACGTCTTGCAGGTGGTGGGCTGTGAAGGTCGTCTGACACTTCCACACCCCTGCCTGTAGAACCTGAGTCACTGAATAGTTCTTCTTGAAGGCCAGGGACGTAGCTACGCCCGACATCATGTGCTCTAGGGCGACGTGACGGAGGAGGGTCAGGATTCAGGGACAGATGGATTACCCTACGAATCCATGCCGAGATGGTATTCTTGGTGATACCCCTCTTTGTTCTCCTAGTGCTCACAAACAATGCCTGCACCTGGGGACGAACTGCAGCAGTTCTCTCGAGATATAGCCTCAGACTCCATACTGGGCACAGTAGGAGATGGTCTGGGGCATCTGTTACAGAACGAAGACTCGAAATCCTGAGAGTGTCGAACCGAGGGTCCGGCACTCCCGGATTTTGAGTCTTAGCCACAAACTCAGCGACGAATCTGAACGTTACCTCCCCCCCATCCCCGTGAATGGGCGATGTTATACAAGAGACCATGAAGTTCGCTGACTCGCTTGGCCGAGGCCAAAGCTAGCAGGAATACCGTCTTCCAAGTAAGGTGGCGATCTGAAGCCTGGCGTAATGGTTCGTAGGGAGGTCTCTAAGAGACCTGAGAACTCGAACCATGTTCCATGGAGGAGGTCTCACTTCCGACTGAGGGCAGGTAAGTTCATAACTCCGTATGAGTAGGGAAAGTTCCAGCGAGGAAGAAATGTCCACTCCTTTGAGCCTGAAGGTTAGACTTGAGGCTGAGCGATAGCCTTTCACTGCCAAGACTGAAAGGCGCATTTCTTCCTGCAAATACACAAAGAACTCCACTTTTGCTGGAATAGTGGCATCGAGTGGAGAGATACCCCTTCCACAACACCAACCATAGAAGACTCCCCACTTTGCCTGGTAGACAGATGCGGATATCCTTCGCAGGTGTCCAGACATCCTGTTCGCAACTTGTTGCGAAAATCCTCTCTCAGTGAGGAGATGCTGGATAATCTCCAGGCGTGAAGTCAAAGCGAAGCCACGGCTTTGTGAAAGATGTTGGCGTGTGGTTGTCTGAGTAGCTCGTGTCGTGGAGGGAGTTGGCGTGTGGTTGTTTGAGTAGCTCGTGTCGTGGAGGGAGTTCACTCGGATGTTCCGTTAGGAGTTGCAGAAGGTCTGGAAACCATTCCGCGTGATGACATAGCGGAGCTATCAGGGTCATCGAGAGATTGACCGATATTCTGGTCTTGTTGAGCACCCTCCTCATCAGACAGAACGAGGGAAAGGCGTACACGTCGATGTTGTCCCCACGGTTTGTTGAAAGGCATCTTGCCAGAGTGCCTTGGGATCCGGGACTGGGGAACAGTAAAGCGGGAGCTTGAAGTTCAGCACTGTAGCGAACAGATCCAGTCGGGGAACCCAACAAAGTCAAGACTTTGCTGGCTACTTGATGATCCAAAGACCACTCGGTACTCACTATCTGCGTCGCTCTGCTCAGACTGTCAGCGAGCACATTTCTCTTCCCTGGAATGAAGAGAGCCGAAAGTGGGATCGAGTGGAATTCGGTCCATCTCAGTATCTTTACTGCAAGATAGGATAGCTGTCCTGAAAAGGTACCTCCCTGCTTGTTGATAAAAGCCACTACTGTGGTGTTGTCGCTCATCACCATCACAGAGTGGCCCGCCAGGAATACGGCCTTCATTTCTAGCAGGTTTATATGGAGGCACTTTTCTAATTCTGACCACAGGCCTGAGGTCCTATGGTTCAGAACGTGGGCCCCACACCCTTTCTTTGAGGCGTCCGAAAACAGCATCAAATCCGGGGGGAGGACGAGAAGATCCACTCCCTTTCGAAGGTTCTCGTCTGCCACCCACCACTGAAGGTTCGTCTGTTCCGCAGAACCCATAGGGATCATGACGTCTGGGGAATCGTGACCTTGATTCCACCAGGATTTATGGCCACTGGAGAGACCTCATTCTGAGGCGACCATTGGGAACTAGACGGGCCAGGGATGAAAGGTGACCGTGGAGACGTAACCACGATTGGGATGGAAGCTCTTCTCGTCTGAGGAAAGGACTCGCGACCCTCCTCAGCCTTGCTATCCTGTCGTCTAATGGGAAGGCTTTGTGGAGATTGGTGTCTATGATCATGCCTAGATATACCAGTCTTTGAGTGGGCAGCAAGAGAAGACTTCTCGGGATTTACCATGATCCCTAGATCTTGGCAAAGTCCCAGAAGTTTGTCTCAGTGTTGAAGATGGGCTGCCTCCGTGTCTGCTAGGATCAGCCAGTCGTCCAGGTAATGGAGGAGACGGATGCCGACCCTGTGAGCCCACGATGATATTAGGGTGAACACTCTGGTGAACACCTGCGGTGCTGTGGAGACAGAAACAGAGCACCTTGAACTGGTAAACCTTTTGTCTAGGCAGAATCTCAAGTACTTCCTCGAAGACGGATGGATTGAGATCTGGAAGTACGCGTCCTTCAAGGCCAGTGTGCACATGAAGTCTTGCGGTCTCACTGCAACTGCCTTTTCGTACTCTTGGTAGGACGTGATTGCTGGGTCGCTGGAGGTTTGTAGGGCCTCGATGTTAGGGCCCATGTAAAAGGGGGTCCTGATTGGACTTCCTCCAATTCTCAGCTGCCGGCTCCACGTCCTTAGGCTCAAACAAGTTCTTACCCAAGACGGAAAAATTTCTGAGCCTGTTAATGTCGGTACTGGGGACCTTTTGGTGGAATCTCTCAGACACCACATCTCGACGTTTCAAGGTGGTATTAGCCCACAAGCTCGAGACTTGGTGGGCTAGAAACTCAATAGTACGAGCGCCTGAGAGCAAGAAGGTCTCCAAGGCCTTCCTGGTACTCTCTTTGGGCAAGTCCTCAAATCGTAACAGGATGCCCAGAGACCCTAGCCAGATGTCCAGCCACGAAGTTGCCTGCATGGCACACTTCGCCCCCTTCTCCTGGCTCAGGATCTCCGTTGCAGAATACGAGACATGCCGGTTGGAAAGTCTCTCTAGAGGGACTCCCCCCTTAAGCTCTTCCAGAGAGAGTGTAATGGAAGAGCTAAACAAGTCTCCTCCAAGATCTCTTAGTACCTCCTCTGATGGACACGAGGAGGCGGGAGGAGTTTGTTACCGGTGCTGGATCGGCTAGAGAAGGCAAGCTCGGAGAGCTGGCCTTCGACCTTGTCTCTGGCACTCTTAACCCCCTGCGACCAGGGCAAAGCCGCACTGGCCCTCGAGGGTTTTTGAGTACCGAAGACTCGGTCCAAGAGTGTCCTTGCCCTCATGAGGGGGAATCTCTAGATCAGCAACCCATTTAGATTCCTCATAAGGGTCAGAACCTGCCAGAACGCATGTTCTGATTCCTGCAGCTCTCCTCCTGAAGGGCTGGCAGCAAAGTCTCCTGTCCCCAGAGGCTCTTCCTGGGGGGACTCGTGGAGGTTCTCTGAGGGCTTGGCTGGCTCCGGTTTAATCCTTGCTGAAGACTTTGGCAGAGTCTTAGAGTCCTTCGACTCCCTCCTGGGAGGGATGCAGGACTCCAACAGTGATGGTGGAAGGCTTTTCTCAACCCCTACCCGAGAAGACTTCTCGGGGCGAGGTGGGGTTTCCCCCATTGGTGTGATGGGGGAACGACCCGCCTCACCTGACTCCCCAGAGGACGGGAAATCCACGTCCGCAGGGGAGTGAGAGAAAGTCTGGGGGGTAGAGGGGGCCTTCTTCAAGGACTTCCGAGGAGTCAGCTTCGCCCTTGGAGAAGTTACCACGGTAGACACTCCTCTCTTCCTCTTCAGGGGAGAAGCCGCCGCCAATGATTTGTGACCAAGCTCAGAGAAAACAGGCTTAAAAGCCTGCACGAGAGCTCTGACGATGGTCCCAAACCAAGGCTGCTGACTGACAGTCGCGCTGTCAGAAACTCCCTCTGGAGGGAAGGGGATCGTTCGATCCCTAGGAGGAGTTACCAAACGAGGGTTCGCCTGTAAAGAAACTGAAGGAGAAGAGTCCTTGGACCTATCCGGAAACCTCCCTTCCACCGACCAGCGCGCTGTTCTGCACTGGGGGGGGGGGTGTTGTGACGACGATGACCTGGACGCGCGATGTCCTGCAGCCTCGCGTGTGGGGTCGCGCTTGTGATCATGCTGCAAATCACGCGATGGTCTCTGCCCTGGGTCGCGCACGGGAGAATGTTCGCGTGAGGGCACAGGCGATGGCGTGTGTGGGCTAGCGATGGCGCGCAGAGGCATGGACTGGCGAAGACAGGTGGTGCGCAGAAGGCTGGATGAGCGCTCACGCGCGCAGTATCCTGCCGATGAGCCCGTGAGGGCGATAATGTTGGGCGCACGCGCAGGAGATATATCCCTAGCGTGCGGGCACGCAGTGCGCATATCTGGCTGAAGTGATGGGCGTGCAAGTCGCGTGTTGGAGACTGTGCGCAATGGTGCGCAGGTGAGCGCTGACGAGCAGGAGAAGAGGTTACTCTCCCCACTGCGCCCAGATCCGAAGATCGTGGGCGTGCCTGGCGCGCAGAACGTGGGCACGCATGGCGCCCATCAGGATGAGGGCACGCAGAAGTGCGCTGGCGTTCTGGAAGCGCTGGAGTCCCAGTGAGCGCCTGTGGGCTATCTCAGGAGATTCCAGTGCTGTGCGTTGGCGCGCAGTGACAGGAACAACTGCTTGTACGCGCACGAGCGCAGGTGAGCACTGGCGCGCTAAGACAGGAACATCTGCAGCAGGAGATTGTTGGCGCGCAGGGGATACCTGGCGCTTCAGGGACTTAGACACCAATTTGTGCTCACGCCCTTTATGCCCCGAAGGGACCGTTGCCCGTTTTACAACGGGATGAGAAGGCGCTCACAGCGCATCGGCAGCCAGGACGACCTTCCACCGAAGGAGATCGCGAACGATCTGCAAAGAGGTCCAGGGATGTAGCTGGCAGGGTCGGTGAACGACGGCGAGGTTCTTCTGCGGAGGACTGCGAAGATGACGAGCCGAAGAGGCGCCTCCTAACACCCTTGTGAGGTGCAGGAAGACCTCTACGGCGAAGGAGAAGGCGAGCTTTACGCCTTATACGCCCTCTGGGGGCCGTGGGGTCAGCGGGCTGACCATCAGCAGTCCTCCGAAGAGGAGTCTCTGTGAGTGAACTCCCCCGAGGGGGAGAATCACTGGTAGGAGATACCGTAGGACTTAGCTCCTCCCTCAAAGGATGTTCGGAGGGGGGAACTAAGCCTTCAGCTACAGCAGCAACATTAGGAGCAGGGGTTTGAAACAACTCATCGGAAGCCTCTGCCGCAACAATGTCCACGATAGACAGAGGATCGATCTCTGCTACCGTCAGCGACTGTTTGACAGCTGCTCCCAACTTGATCATGTCAAACAGGGCTTCCTTGGAGGGCAAACCCTGAAGCCCCAAGCTGTAATAAATCATTATTAGTCACACGCATGATAATATCCTCCTCCGGGAGAGGAGGAGGAGCTGCCTCGCTATGGGAGGCAACTCCCTCACCCACACCCCTGGATCGGTCAACAGAACTACGGTCTACGCTACCACTCGACGGCTTCTCGGGAGAAACAGATCGAGTGGGAGCTTCAGAGGAGGTTTGGGCCACGGAAGAGGAGTCCTTGGAATTTTCTCTTTTCAAAGAAACCTTTGAAGGAGAAATATCCCGTTTGGACTTCTTCTTCCGGCGCCGAGAAAACCTCTCCCACTGGGAGGTAGACCACTCCCTAAACTCACCACAAACCTTATCTCTATCACACCGTTGGCCCCTACAATAAGGACACAAGGTGTGAGGATCCGTGTCGACCGCCGACATAAATGTGCCACAAGGGCGGTCAGGTAAGCCAGAGGCCAACTTCACAAACACTCTGTCAAAGGAAAAGCAAAAGAAAGATTAGTAATGGGTGTTCAAAAGAGGTGAGGGTGAAAGCGGACACGTCCGTCTGCCACAAGAGCCAAGAGCAAAGTGAGCTCAATCACAGGTGTGTGTGAGGGGGGGGGGATTAGCAAGCTACTCTTCCTACCCCCCCAGCTAACTAGCGGTGGGGTAGTAAACCCTCCGTAAAATTCTAATGGCTCGTCATTTCAGCTACGCCGAAAGTAATTACCCCATGTAAATAGCGTGGTTTGTATTTCAGTTACGGAACAAACAAGAATTTTGGATATAAGGCTTAAGCAATGGGGTCTGGGAGTCCATTCATTACCCATATATAGGTGAAGATTAAAAAGAAAGCGCAGCTAGTGGCTAAAAAAGATACTGTACAGCCCTAAGTAATGCACTGATGATGCTACCCCCTTTACTAGAGATTCAATTATTTAGATGTCCTTTCATATGGAGTTTCAAATCCCTATTATAAAATCCTGTTACCTTGCAAAACTCTGGTACATTTGCCATAATATTTACCTTTTACAACATTGTTGATAAAGTTATATTCTGTCAATTTCGACTTGAGAACTCTCTGCTTTAGGGAAGCCTCGTATACCATTGCGTTGTTGCTGTAGAGGTCACCTAAAATAAAAGAAACAAATACATTATCGATTAAGTTTATCACGTTATGGAAACACTGATTGAAAATCTACGTATGTAAATAAATGCTACAAACAGACAGATTTACTTGGTGTAATATACCATGCCAGGATTAGCCTACACTGCGCAACATGTATAGATCTTTATTGGGTCTTAATAAGACTGCCAATTCTGCCGGGTGTTATAAAGTACAGATGATGAATTTAATACGAGTATGAACCTTCATTAGTGTCACATATTTTTCATGATTTATTTACTATGAGCTAGAATGTTTTACCCATTTAGAACTGCAGAGCGGATCAGTTAGAAATTAGAGACATTTTCTTAGCTGGGTAAAATGAATGTGAATTTTTCATTAAGAGAGCACTGAATAGTATTAGGTAATGCCAAATTGATATGAAGTTGGTTATGTGCCCTACTAAAAGTACAGTAGTCGCTTGATTATTGAGTTTGTTACTATGGATTATATAACCTATACACTACAAGGTCTCATTTAGCATAAGGGCTATAAAAAAATATATAGACTTGACATAGGTCTGCAAAAATACCCACGAAAGGAAAACCAGCCGTACCATGAAAGATTAACACTGATGGTCTCTATCTGTGACACTTGCCTTTAACATGTTGGAAGCATGTAGGAGGGTAGTTTCTCTCATCAGATGTGTCTTCTACTCAAAATGTCTCTCTCTTATTGGAGAAATCCTTGGGTAGGTCGAATGGTGCTCAAATTCTGAGGATAATTTTCCTTTCAAATTGACAACGTACGCCATTATCTGCAAAAAGATACTCCATTAAGTACATGTAATGCAATACCTACATTATCTAAATATGACAAATACGGAGATAATTTGTATTTTTCCTAACCATACAAACCTTAGCTATTTAATATGGGTATTACTTTCGGCGTAGCTGAAATGACGAGCCATTAGAATTTTAACTAGGGTGTACTACCCCCTCGCTAGTTAGCCAGGGGGTAGGGAGGGGTAGCTACCCCTCCCCCGCTCACACGCCTGTGACTAGCTCACTTTGCTTAGAGGTAGGACTTCCAGGGGGACAGGGCTGGCGGGCAAGTTTGATTAAATAGCTAAGGTTTGTATGGTTAGGAAAAATACAATTATCTCCAAATTTGTCCTTTGTTCCGTAACCGGAATACAAACCACGCTATTTAATATGAGTGACTTAACCCTTAGGTAGGGTGGCAAGTCCCAGCCGTTACTGGCTTTTGGCCCTTGGACTCAGTATCTGAGTGTGTCAGTGCTCAAGACAAGGAGTCCCTGCACCTCGCAAGTGCCTTGCTCTGCAAGGACCGCGGCCTACGTAAGCTTGTGTGTGAAGGAATGAAGTGTGACTCGTTCTAGGAAGTTGACCTGAAGTCCTTTACATGGAATTTTAGGATAGGACGTTCCCAATACCACCTCGTAAGGGTATGGGGACGTGACAGCATTATCTTAATACTAGGAACACAAGGAAACATGGTTTACCTGCAGTGGTTTGAGGTCAGCTGTGCAGAGAACCCAGGATGCTGCTTTCCCCTAGAGAGGGGAGGATGAAGAAAAGAATAAGGGCCAGACAAACCTTTTCATTCATGCAGACTAAGACCGGGTAACAATGCCCTCAACCTTCTGCTACTTGTCCATTAAGGAGCCTTAGGTTTAAACCAGCTGTTGTGCAGCCACCACAGGGCCGATAGAGAGCGTATCGAGCCTCCTGTGTGTCACGCCCTTGCAGGTAGTGGGCTGTGAAGGTGGTCTGACGCTTCCACACCCCAGCTTGCAGGACCTGCGTCACTGAATAATTTTTCTTGAAGGCCAGGGACGTAGCTATGCCCCTGACATCATGTGCTCTAGGGCGACGTGACAGAGAAGGGTCAGGATTCAAGGCCAGGTGTATTACCTTGCGAATCCAGGCCGAGATGGTATTCCTGGTGACCCTCCTCTTTGTTTTCCCAGTGCTCACGAACAAGACTTGCACCTGGGGACGAACTGCAGCTGTTCTTTGATGCGTCCGAAAACAACATCAAATCCGGGGGAAGGACGAGAAGATCCACTCCTTTTCGTAGGTTCTCGTCTGCCTCCCACCACTGGAGGTCCGTCTGTTCTGCATGACCCATAGGGATCAGAGTGTCCGGGGAATCGTGTCCTTGATTCCCCCGGGACTTGAGTCGCCACTGGAGAGATCTCATTCTGAGGCGACCGTTGGGAACCAGACGGGCCAGGGAGGAGAGATGGCCGAGGAGACGTAACCACACTTGGGCTGGAAGTTCTTCTCGTTTGAGGAAAGGTCTTGCGACCTTCCTCAGCCTTGCTATCCTGTCGTCTGATAGGAAGGCTTTGTGGAGATTGATGTCTATGACCATGCCTAGATATACCAGTTTCTGAGAGGGCTGCAGAGAGGACTTCGAGATTTACCATGATCCCCAGATCTTGGCAAAGTTCGAGAAGCTTGTCTCGGTGACGAAGAAGGGTTGCCTCCGAGTCTGCTAGGATCAGCCAGTCGTCCAGATAACGGAGGAGACGGATACCGATCTTGTGAGCCCATGATGATATCATGGTGAACACTCTGGTGAACACCTGAGGAGCTGTGGAGAGACCAAAACACAGCACCTTGAACTGGTAGATTTTGTCGTTTAGGCAAAATCTTAAGTGCTTCCTTGAAGACGGATGGACTGGGCTCTGGAAGTACGTGTCCTTTTGGTCTCACTGCAAGTCTGACCGTGTTTGCCGTCTCCATGCTGAACTAAGTCTGTTTGACATATCCGTTCAGGGTTGAGAGGTCGATGACTGGTCTCCAGCCTCCAGACGCCTTCTTTACAAGAAAGAGTCGACTGTAGAAGCCTGGGGACCCGTCCACTACCTCTTGGAGAGCGTCCTTCTTCAACATGGTCTGGACTTCTGCCCGGAGGGCCTGCCCCTTACCGATCCCATGGTAAGGGAGCTCAATGACACTGGATTCGTTGTCAGGGGAGGTAGAGATGTTATGAACGGGACGCGATAACCCTGACCGATCACGGAAATCGTCCAGGTATCTGCCCCGAGTTGCTGCCACCTTGTCGCGCAACTTTGTAGGCATCCCCCCACTGGTGGACATGCAGGGGGACTGCCAATCCTAGCGTTTACGGCCTCGGCCGTTTCCTCTAGGATTTTTACCTCCCCTGGTGGACTTTTTGCCCCTCCTGCCCTTGGCAGGAAAGGGCTTAGACACCTTTGGCTTTGCTGCTGTCGTCTTCTTTGTGTCCTTAGCTGGACGGGGCTGTTGGGCTGCTGGAGGTTTGTAGGGCCTCGATGTCAGGGCCCTATGGATGAGGGAGTCCTGGTTGGACTTCTTCCACCTCTCAGCGGTTAGCTCCACGCCCTTAGGCTAAAACAAACTCTTACTGAGAACGGAAGAGTGTCTGAGCCTGCTAACGTCGGAACTGGGGACCTTCTGGTGAAATCTTTCAGCCACTGCGTCCCGTCGTTTGAGAATCGTGTTGGCCCACAAGCTCAAGACTTGGTGGGCCAGAAACTCAATGGTCCGCGTGCCTAAGAGCAAGAATGTCTCCAGTGCCTTCCTGGTGCTTTCTTTGGACAGATCCTCAGAGCACATCAGGATGCCCAGAGACCCCATCCAGATGTCAAGCCACGAAGTTGCCTGCATGGCACACTTCGCCACCTTCTCCTGGCTTAGGATCTCAGTAGCAGAATAGGACACATACCGGTTGGAGTCTCTCTCTAGAGGGACTCCCCCAGTGAGTTCTTCCACGGAGTGATGAACCGGAAGACCCAAACAAGTCTCCTCTAGGATCTCAAAATACCTCCTCTGATGGACTCTAGGAGGAGGGAGGAGCTTGTTACCGGCGCTGGATCTATTGGAGGAGGCAAGCTCAGAGAGCTGGCCCTCGACCTTGTCTCTGGCACTCTTCATCCCTTGTGACCAGGGCAAAGCTGCACTGGCCCTTGAGGGTTTCTGGATGCCGTAGACTCGGTCCAAGACCGTTTCCTTACCCTCACGAGGAGGAATCTCTGGGTCTGAAATCCCATTGAGGTTCCTCATGAGGGTCAGAACTTGCCAGAATGCATGTTCTGACTCTTGGTGCTCTCCTCCTGAAGGACTGGCAGCAAAATCTCCCGTCCCCAGTGGCTCTTCCTGGGGGGACTCTTGGACATTCTCCGAAGGTCTAGCTGGCTCCTGTCTGATCCTTGCCGAAGACTTAGGAACAGTCTTCGAGTCCTTCGGTTCCCTCCTGGGAGGGATACAGGACTCTAGTAATGATGGATGCAAGCTCTTCTCCACCCCTGTGCGGGAAGACTTCTCAGGAAGAGGCGCAGTTTCCCCCATTGGTGCGATGGGGGAACGGACCAGCACATCCGACTCTCCTGAGGATGGGTAATCCTCATCCGCAGGGGAGGGAGAGAAAGTCTGGGGGGGGGGGAGAAGGAGCCTTGCGCAAGGATTTGCAAGGAGACAGGATAGCCCTCGGAGAAGTCACCACGGAGGGAATTCCTCTCTTCCTCTTCAGGGGAGAGGAAGCTGCCACTGATTTGTGACCTAGGTCAGAGAGCACAGGCTTCATAGCCTGCATAAGAGCTCTGACTATGGTCCCAAACCAGGGATGCTGTCAGACACTCCCTCTGGAGGGAAGGGGATCGTTCGATCCCTTGGAGGAGTCGAGAAACGAGGGTTCGCCTGAAGAGAAGCTGAAATAAGAGAATCCTTAGACCTGTCCGGAAACCTCCCCTCCTCCGGTGAGCGCGCTATTCTGCGCTTGCGGGGAGGGGAATGAGACAATGACCTGTCTGCCTGAAGCCCCGTGAAACCTCGTGCGTGATCGCATTGGCGATCGGGGCACAGATCGCGCTGGTGGTTGCGCTATGAGCCCTGTTCTGGGTCGCGTGCGAAAGGATCGTGCGCAGCATGAATTTTGCGCTCGCGTGGGCGTGCGTGGTTGATGGCGTGGGCGCGTAGGAGATGGCGAGGGCGTGTGGCGCGCAGGAGCTGGATCGTGAGGCAGGGTTAAAGGCTGGATGGGCGCAATCAATAGATCGCCTGGGCGCGCATCAACCTGAAGAGGTACTGTCGGGCGCGAGTGCGCAGTAGCGCGTATCTGGGAAGACTGGGCGAGGGCGCGATTGCGCACCCTCGTGATAGCGCGCAGGTGAGCGCTGCGCAGTCCGTGCAGGCATATTAACCTGAGGAGATCGTGGGCGCGCATCAGGGTGCGGGCGTACAGGTGTGCGCTGCTGCGATGGCCGCGCAATAGGATTCGGGCGCACAGGTGAGCGCTGTTGAGTTGGGCGCGCGAACAGGATTGCGCAGTCTGGATGGAGAGACCAGGGGTACCTGTGAGTGCCCGTGCGCTAACTTAGGCACCTCCTGGACTGCGTGCTGAATTGTAGAAGCGTGCTGGAACTGTGCACGATGGGCGAGCCTAACTCCAGAAGTGCGCTGAGGGTCTAGAGGCACCTGTGAGCACCTGTGCGCTAACCTAGGTGCCTCTTGGACTGCGCGCAACGTAACAGGAACCGGTGGGCGCTTGCTCGCAGGTGAGCGCTGGCGCGCTAAATCAGGAACTGCTGGTGGGCGCTGGCGCGCAGTAGGTTGTGGACGCGCAGGGGAACCCTGGTGTGTAACAGGAACAAGTGCGCAGGTGAGCGCTGTGGCGCCAAGTCAGGAACAGCAGCAGCAGCAGCATGATGGCGCGCAGGTTTAACCTGGCGCTTAAGGGTTTGAGGCACAGTTTTGCGTTCAAGTCCCTTATGCCCCGAAGGGACCGATGCCTGCGCAATGACAGGTTTAGTCGGCGCGTAAAGCGCGTCAGCATCTTTGAAAGGTGACGGCAGGTCAGCAGGTCTGGAGAGAGACTGGTCACAGGGTCCCGAAGGACGACCTTCCTCCGAAGGGGATCGCGAACGATCTTCGGAGAGGTCTAAGGTGGTAGCTGGCAGGAACGGTGAACGGTGAGTCGTCTCCTCCGCAGAGGACTGCGGGTATGACGAGTCGAAGAGGCGCCTCCTAACTCCCTTGTGAGGAGAAGGAAGACCTCTACGGCGAAGGGGAGGACGAGCCTTCCGCCTTATACGCCCACGAGGGGCCGTGGGATCAGCAAGCTGACCATCGCAAGACCTCCACAGACGAGTCTCTGTAAGTGAACTGAATCACCGGCAGAAGAGACCGTAGGACAGTTCCTCCCTCGAAGGATGTTCGGAGGGGGAACCTAAGCCTTCAGCTACCTCAGCAACAACAGGCACAGGAGTTTGAGCAGACACACCCAATGCCTCCGTTACAACAACGTCAACGACAGACAGAGGATCTATCCCTGCTGTCGTCAGCGATTGCTTAACAGCTGCACCTAATTTGATCATGTCAAACAAGGCTTCCCTGGAGGGGGAACCCTGAAGCCCCAAGGAAGCCCAAAGCTGGATCAAATCATTGTTATTAACAGAAAAATCAATATTCATATCCTCCTCCGGTGGAGGAGGGGCAGCTGCCTCGCTATGGGAGGCAACTACCTCTCCCGCACCCCGGGATCGGTCAACAGCAATACGGTCTACACTACCACTCGCCGGCCTCTCGGAAGAGACCGATCGAGTGGGAGCTTCAGAGGAGGAAAGGGCTACGGAAGAAGTCCTAGAATTTTCTCTCTTCAAAGAAGCCTCTGAAGGAGAAATATCTCTTTTAGACTTTTTCTTCCAGCGGCGGGCAAACCTCTCCCACTGGGAGTTAGACCACTCCCTACATTCAATACATACATTACCGCTATCACACCGTTTGCCCCTACAATGAGGACACAAGGTGTGGGGATCAGTGTCGACCGCCGACATAAAAGTCCCACAAGGGCGGCCACGTAATCCAGGACACGTACGCATTATTAAATAATAGAGGCCAACTTCATACACAATGTAGGAAAGAGAAAGCAAAACAGATTAATGGCAGTCAAGAGAGGGTGAGAGCAGACACGTCTGATCGCCACCCGAGCCAAAAGCAAAGTGAAGCATTCACTAGTGTGTGTGAGGGAGGGGTAGCAAGCTACCACTCCCTACCCGCCGCTAGTTTAGCGGTGGGGTAGTAAACCCTCGTTAAAATTCTAATGGCTCGTCATTCAGCTACGCCGAAGTAATTACCCGATGTAAATAGTGTGGTTTGTATTTCAGTTACAGAACAAATATAGAATGGAAACCAACCCATTTTCTTTGATCCAAAAGTCTCTCTTATACAGCAACATTAAAATTATCTACATAAAAGATTTGAACCCAATCAATCGTACTATCCTGAAACATGTTTATCTTCAACCGATTTATGTTTAGACAGATTTTCTATACCCGCTATCCCCCTAGTGCCTCCCCTCAAAGAATTTAGATCACATGGCCTACCACAGAGTAATTTAGATATCAAAAGCTACTATGAGATTCAGGCCCTCTGTAACACGGTTTTTTGGACTTTGCCTTTTATCAAAGCATCGGATGTAGCTGAAAGTTGACATATGTATATTTTACAACCACACACAAATTTTGTCAGCATTATCAATAACTTAAATCCAATAGTTTTAATTTTTATAGAGTAAAAATGATCTGGCCGACGCCATGGCCAGTGATAACGAGCCAAGAGTCGAAAACATTCATTACGTAAGCAATGTAAACACCTTTTGACAAAATTTTGCCCCTCCCATCCAACAGACACCCATTCACCTTGTTCCATCGGCTCTGAAACCCATAACAGTCAAGAATAGCTAACAGGATTTGGAATTGCCCCCGTGGTTGCAAAACTGCATTTATCTTACGACTTGCAACTTTATACAGTCAAAGGAAAGCCCGTGGCCATATATACTATAGCCTGAATAGATAATTATTCAGTTTCTAGTTTAAATCCAATGTTTATGGTCTGATTTGTATTTAACGTAACATGATTATAATACTTATAATGTCATTCAGGCTTTTGAACATTTCCATTAACTATTCACTATGTCACCGAGAGAGAGAGAGAGAGAGAGAGAGAGACATTGTATGTAAACAGTCTTTATATAACTTTTTTTGTTAAAATAAGAATTTTGTGCTAAACTCTCCATCAGACCAACGGATCATCCGATATAATTTTCTTCTTTTTTTTAGGCCGTACGACCGTGTTGGCTATGTTTTGGGCATGACAGTATTTTGTAAATAAATCAGGAATAGTTTTAGGAGTTTTATTTGTACATCTAATGGGAATTTATAGAGGTAAAGTGACCATATTTCATTTATCCTTTAAAATAATTACTACATGTAGCAAAACAAATAGTAGTAAAGATGATAATGCAATAAAGGAATGATACCATACTTTATCTTTAGCTTCAACATCGGCAATAACATACTCAGTTGCCATAATTTGTCAGCTTAATGAAATAACCTATTATCTAATGTTAAACTTAATTTCTGAGGAGGCCATGGCTTATTGCACAGTGAAAAAAACATGACAAAGACTTTATGAATGGCGGAACGATACATAAATATGGGTGGGGTATCTGTGCTAGCGTAGTAATACTAATGTAGCAGTAGTGCCGCAACAGTAGTATACATGAATTAAACGTTTAGGCCAACTGCTGGAATCCTTGAGGATCATTTAGCACTTCTTACAACTACTCGAGAAATGAGTTTTTATAGCTAGAATTTAAATTTTCTGATCCAACAATGCCCATGATAGCCTTCAATGTTATCCTGAATTATAACGAGGCCAAAGTGGGTGGAGCCTAATGAAATCATCATTTTGACGATAATTATTGGTGAAGGTTTAAAGCCAAAATACGGTACCGGCTATTCTTTTTTTTTTTTCTTTTTACAGTAAATAGGTAGGTAGATAGACAATAAATAAAAATTGCTTGGCATTGGATATAGCAATTATCAAATCAAGTTTGTCTACTACGTTTTTGAAAATTACCAACTATTCCCTACACCTTGTCAATCTGATTGTGACCTATAAAGTAGACTGTAATTTCTTAGGAAACTTATTTTGGGAGTTAGACTAATAATCGAAGTGTTTTTGTATTTATTAACATATTTTGTTGGTTTGTTCATTATGACAATTATCAGTGGAGAGGTTTCAGAGTTCATAAAGGTGTACTGCTTTGCTTTTATTTAAACTTTTGTGTCATTGTTGGCAAAGGTATAGCCTTCGTTACGTATAGCCAATCATCGATCGAGAAAGAGGGAAGCAATGCCGTCATAAGTTACGTAACGAGTGCTTTTGAAACCTTTTCTCTGAGTAAGTTGGCCTGTCTTAAAAAAACGTCACTTTTACATTATAAGTACCAAATTTATTCAACCTTCGTAATGCAAAATATAGTCAAAATTTATGTGTAGATATAATGTGCATTCTGAAGAAGCGTTACATTTATGAAATTCATAGATAAAAAGTTATTGTGAAAAAACCGTGTTACAGAGGCCCTGAATCTCATAGTAGTCTAGATAAATTACAATAAATAAAAATTTCAATAAAGTAATTTGTTCTTTTCCTAAGCAAACACGAGTCCTTTAAAATAAGGGATGCCTTTAGGGTACTCTAACAACTGTTGAATTCATTAAAAAGGTAATTAACGACATGTGGACCTCGTTAACAAAGTGGCGAGTGCAGATGAATAGCTCTGCCCACCTACCAGGCAGACTCGACTTCTGACCTTAAACTCAGGACTGTGAGGGTTGGTTGAGGTAGAAAGTTAAAACTTAAAGACAACTTTTTATAGCTAGAAAAAATACTGCTTGCTTCTAAAATATCTTTGTTCCTAAGCATATACAAACCATTTGTCTTTTAAACAAGACATTTTGGTAATTGGTGACAGGAAGTTCCTCCTAGAACTGAACTGGCTGGTTCTTTTTCTTCCCTTGGAGTGTTAATGTTTGTCTGTTACAGTATGGGAGAAAAGGAGAGGACTGAAACTCCCTATCAGTCCATCACAAAGAATCCCTTCCCCTGAAGGGGATAGCAGTCTGGGATGATATACCTGGCGTATGATGTTCAATGGGTTGGTATACAATCAGTCACCCTCCTCCTCGTCAAGGAGGGACGGGGAAGATACTTCATTAGATTCTAAAGAATGGAGCTCGGAAGGAAGCATAGCACACCAGTATTGCCAGACCTAGCGAGTAACGGTTTGACCGTTTCATGACCAAGGTAGGGGAAGGAGAGATTAAGACCAGACGGTCATTCTACTTTAGATCTGATTCACGTCTATGCAATACCACAGAAAACATGCTTCCTGTCTCGTGAGGGACCTAGAGACCGCTCTGGTTACTCCAACATGAACTACAAGACTAGGGAACAATGTTACAGGGGAAGTTAAGACACTCACTGGGGATTACAACAAAGATGCTGGGTTTACAGCAGGAAGGAACCATGAAACCGGTCACACTTAGGAAGCACTGCACAGGGGGATTACCTCTGGGGTCATTGGTATCAGGGTCAAAGTCACAAATCTAAAATTACTAGTGTCAACACTGTGCTCACTGGGGTGAAGTAGCCTTAGCTACCCACTCCTTCAGAAGACATAGAGGGCTTACCTACAAGACTTAACTAAGCAGGGTGAAATTGGATTGGGGAGGATCCTGTCACTCGGTAGAGCAAGAGAATATCTGTGGACTTTTGTTTGTCTCTAGCAGATTTTATTCATTGTGAGCATGGTAATTATGTCACCAAAGCGTCTTGGAAACAGCCCAAGGCATGTAAGGACGAAGGTAGCTGCCTACTTCCTGACATACAGTACATGTAATTGGTCATACTCTTGCACGAGACCTTGAACGGGCAGAGCACTTCATTTCTGCCTGCAGTGCATACGCTCATTCTCTTAAAGAACAAGAGCGGCTGTACCACAAACAGAAGTGTACACTTGAAGATATGAATGTTCCTTGTACGTACCATCTCGCCCCGTGAATGAGTCGAGAACGTACTGGGATCCTCTCCCCGAGTAGAACGTACCCAGTACTGTACTCAAAGAAAAGGATTAAAACAGCCGGACGTGGATGCCGAGAAATACTTCTGTACTCTTTGGCGGCTGAAGACAAAGCAAGTGTTTCTTTATCCGAACAGCAACTATGCTTACCTCATCAAAAGTTCAAGTGGCCGTTCCTGGTTCGCTTACGTTACAGTGGAATTATTGAAGGACTATATTTTGTATTTGTGTAGGAATGAACTACGGCAAAGACTAACAAGTAAAGAAATAAATGAGGGGGTTAAGTAAACAAACAATGAAATGGAACCTTTCCTTGCTTGATTAATCCTAATCTTATGTTAATATGTATATAAATGCCCAAAATTTCTGGTAAAAATAAATTTCAACTGACTAACTACAAACATATACAGTATGTCCTCAAATGGATATACAGTATATATTTTTTTAAACATTCACTAAAACTCTAATTTCTCACCTAATCGAAAAATAACTCTACGCTGGTGGTGGAACCTTAGTTGAACTTATTGAGTCTGGAACAATGAATCAACCATTTCCACATAATTTCTTTTACAACCTTTCTCGTAACATGAAAAATTTTCACGGTCACACTATTAAAACTATATACTGTATGTATCCTCTTTACGCAAAATTTAACAGAAAAATTCCACAATTATCAATTAATTACTGAATAAACCCATTTTACTGAAATTTTTGATAAGGAAGAAGCCAAAACAACCATGCATTTGCATCAATGTTCTGAAATGCATATACAAAAACTAACGAATAGGAAAAACACAAAAATACATACGGTTCATGTGATTGGTGTGAAATTAATATACCATAATTATCAATAATCTACAAGTCAGTCAAAAGGGCTTTACTGCCACGTGGCTCGCTTCACTTGCAAATATACATTTTAACGGGAATGTACCAATCTGGCAAGATGATATGGATATGCTGCGCACACCAACTTTGTGGGTCGCTAATATTTTTGGGTTAATATTCAATACAGTATATTAGCTTCTAGCAAAACTGGAATTAGCTATAAGATATGGACATGTGCTACCTAGTTTGGTATTTTTCTTAGTACATCATGATTAACGAGAGCTGCGACATAACTTGTCGATTAATTGAAATGTGAACGCTATTTTGGAGTCAAAGTCAATTGCTTCCGTTTGGAAGACCGATTGTGGGTTACTATGCACGCGCTATTACTATCATCATTAAATGCTAAGCTACAACCCTAGTTGGAAATGCATGATGCTGTAAGGCCACGGTCCCCAACAGGGAAAATAGCCCAGTGAGGAATGGAAATAAAGAAAAAAAATATTTTAAGTATAGTAACAACATTAACAAATATATTTCCTTTAAAAACTATAAAAAAAATTAACAAAACAAGAGGAAGAGAAACTAGATAGAATTGTGAGCCCAAGTGTAACCCTCAGCAGGAGAACTCTAACCCAAGACAGTGGGAGACCATGGTACAGAGGCTATGGCACTACCCAAGACAAGAGAACAATGATTTGATTTTAGAGTGTCCTTGCATTTGCTTTCAATAGCTTTGTTTTTTTTATGAATAAAAATGTTCTGGCTTTTTGAACCACTTAAGAGCTACGAAATATCTATGCTTAAGTTCCCAGAGGTAATTTTACATGACCCTTTTATCCCCCTCCTGCTTCAGATCCTGGTAAGACTATAGTCAATTTATTTTAATGAGGTATATTTGCACCGACTCGCAGGGGTGCCCTTTTAGCTCGGAAAAGTTTTCTGATAGCCGATTGCTCGGAAGCATTCGGACAAAAATAGTTCCGACCAATCAGCTATTAGGACACTCTTCCGGGTTAAATGGGCACCCATGCTAGTCGGTGCAAATCTGCCTCACTAAAAAAATATTAACTATGCTCAGAAGACATACCATAGTGGAGTTCAATCAATTTTCAAATATAATGTAAATTCACCTATTCTGAGCAATGGAGGAGCATAAACCATTTTGGAAATGAGTGCTCAGGGAAAAAAGATGCTTCACACAACGCTGCTCGAGAGAAAACGGTGTACGAGAGAGGTACTGTACTTCTGCCGTCATTAGTTTGTAGGCGTTTCACTAATTTTGGCATTAAATTTTTATTTTCTGTTATTTTTGTTGTTGTTTTCTTGAGTTTCGCTATTATCATCTTCAAACCTTTGGTTTTTATTTGAATCCACCAAAACCCGGATTCCCACCTGGGGAACCTGATTGAAGGTGGTCCTCAGAACACGATAGTTTCCCAGAATATAATAATAACGCAATAACACTAACAGAAAATGGGATTTTTCATGCAAAAAAGACTGGGTGTAGTCCACTGAAATGTTACCAAAATAATAGCGCAGCCAAACCGCAGACGTAAGATAGGACGCATGGAAAAATAAAGTGGTGGGCATCACTAATATGGAGAGTGGCAAGTATGGATGCTGCAATCTGAGTCAGGTTAGGTTGAAGTACCTTAGAGTAGGTCATATCCCTTTAATTTCCTTACAAGTCATGTCCAACGGCTACGAACAACCAGTCGCCAAAAAACCATATAGGCTACAAAAGTATAAAAGTGTTGAAACTCGGCTTTCCCTTGCCACTAACAGAGACCAGTCAGCAAATACATATTCATACCTGTATTTATTTAAAAGTCAATAACTTTTCCCACAATTGAGCAGTAGTAATAAATCGTTAAGAAGAGCACGAGTTGGACAAAAATACTTGCTTAGCCCAGTCAAAGCAATGTTGATCCGCAAGTTACGATTTCAAGAATCCCCCCCCCCCCACACACACACAACAAAAAAAAAAAAAAAAAAAAGTCGGTAATTGTGTAGGAGACCTCCGCGCTCGATTTAAAAGTTTTTAAAAGTAGAAAACGAAAGAAAACAGTAAATTAGAGCTACAGTTACCTTGAAACTGTGAGATAATCCTCCTACAACCACCTAACTCTTACACAGAAAATGTAAGCATAAACCTACTACTACAATTATGGGGGACCCCAGTGGGAAGCGAGGTTTTTGGGTTGGGGGAGGAGGAGAAAAGTGATTTTTCGGGGCATTACCGAACCTAATACAACTACCTACCCTACCCTGGGGGCCATGTACCCCTACCTAGGCCTACCGGGGGGGGGGGGGGGCTCCCCTTAAGGCCACAGTAATTTTCAGGGCACCACCGAACCGAAGACACCCACCTAACCTAGCCTATGGGGCCCTGTACCCCTACCTAGGCCTACCGGGGGGGGGGGGGGGGGGGGGGGGGGGTTCCGCCCACCCCTGCGACCCCCCCCCCCTTAAGGCCACAGTAATTTTCAGGGCACCACCGAACCGAAGACACCCACCTAACCTAGCCTATGGGGCCCTGTACCCCTACCTAGGCCTACCGGGGGGGGGGGGGGCTCCGCCCCCCTGCGACCCCCCCCCCTTAAGGCCACAGTAATTTTCAGGGCACCACCGAACCAAAGACACCCACCTAACCTAGCCTATGGGGCCCTGTACCCCTACCTAGGCCTGCCGGGGGGGGGGGCTCCGCCCCCCCTGCGACCCCCCCCTTAAGGCCACAGTAATTTTCAGGGCACCACCGAACCGAAGACACCTACCTAACCTAGCCTATGGGGCCCTGTACCCCTACCTAGGCCTACCGGGGGGGGCTCCGCCCCCCCTGCGACCCCCCCCCCTTAAGGCCACAGTAATTTTCAGGGCACCACCGAACCGAAGACACCCACCTAACCTAGCCTATGGGGCCCTGTACCCCTACCTAGGCCTACCGGGGGGGGGGCTCCGCCCCCCCTGCGACCCCCCCCCCCTTAAGGCCACAGTAATTTTCAGGGCACCACCGAACCGAAGACACCCACCTAACCTAGCCTATGGGGCCCTGTACAACAATAACAACAGACTTAGAAAATTCAGGGAAGACAAGAGTAGCGTGAGTTTGATCGTCAATAATTCGACTATTAATGAGGTTACACAACGTTAACGTAAACTGCAAACTACCACATACCTTACTGTTATGGTGTAGGTGGATACAAATCTGCTGCTGCCAGGAGGAAGTGATGAAACCACACTACGATCACATGTCAAGGAACGTTCACCAATGGATGGACAAGAAACGAATGGCGACTGAAGCGATATTACTGAAGGAATGATGTCTGCCAGATGTACAAGAATAGCATTGTTGTTTTATTCATCATCTTAATATGCACAACTTTGAATATAAATACTTCATTTAATTTTGTTATCAATATATTTTAGATTAAAACAAGCATAAACATTTCTCTCTGCATTAGGTTTAAAGCGTGATAATTAAGTAAAAAGTGGTCAAGAGTACTAGGAACTTGTGGCAGCGTTTTCAAAGTTGAATTTTCCAGTGAATAATAAAGTTTTATTCATATTTTCAAAGAAACTACGGAATTAATTTTAATTTTTATATGTAATTTGGATAAATGAATAATTAGAAACAATTTTCACAAAATATTAAGAGTAATAGCGCCTAAAATAGACATATAAAAATCGATTTAAAATATCTTTTAGCAAAACTATACGTCGACATATTTTTCAATAAAGAATATATTGTCTTAAGATTATATTTACTATTAACAAATAATATTATTGGTAGATATAAAGTAAATGTAAACTAAATAATTTTTTCTTTTAAACAATATAAGATATAACTTGATATATTACATAAAATTAAGAAATCTTGAAGGGGTTTTTGTAAACAAGATTTGGTAATACAAAAAGGTGTGCCATTTAAAATGGAATATTTTAAAACCACGAAACAAGATATTGAAATAAATAAAGGCTTTTGGATTATACAATAACTTTATTTTATGAATAGAATGTTTATTGATCATTATAATAAGCAGATAGCTATTCGGAAAAGGCCTTAAATCGTAGATGACAGAAAAGGGACAGAGAAGCTGACACATATATAAACAATACATTCAATTGTTTCTTTGCTTTTAAACCATCATTTGCCTACATTTATGCATCCAAATATTCATATATATCAAGTTGCTCTTTTATATGCTAAAAGTGTATTAAAAGTGGGAAAATATGCAATAGTATCTATTCGGGAAAATGAAACTAGGGAGAGTATAGACATCTGGTAACAAAGTTCTTCCTGCTTGTTCATAGGCTCTTTATTTTTATATTTTACCTCTATAAACCACTTGAGACATAAAAAAAAAACTATTTCGAAACATTATATGATAACAAGACTTCGATAATATCGATTTAACAATAAACACAAACAATGCAGCGTGATACGCAAAATACATAAGAATGTATATGACAAACTTATGTTGTAGGTCCTGTAGTGAGTAGGGTTCCCCTGCGTGATAGGACAAGGAAAGCATCCTTTAAAGTTAAGTAATATGCTGCAAAGAGGACCGAAATAAAAACATTGACGTAATCGAATCTTTGATGGGAGACCTTTCATGATGAACAGACACCACAATTTACCAAAAGTACATACATACATATACCAAAGGCACTTCCCCCAATTTTGGGGGGTAGCCGACAACAACAAGAAACAAAACAAAAAGGGGACCTCTACTCTCTACGTTCCTCCAGCCTAACCAGGGACTCAGCCGAGTTCAGCTGGTACTGCTAGGGTGCTACAGCCCAACCTCCCACATTTCCACCACAGATGAAGCTTCATACTGCTGATTCCCCTACTGCTGCTACCTCCGCGGTCATCTAAGGCACCGGAGGAAGCAGCAGGGCCTACTGGAACTGCGTCACAATCGCTCGCCATTCATTCCTATTTCTAGCACGCTCTCTTGCCTCTCTCACATCTATCCTCCTATCACCCAGAGCTTTCTTCACACCATCCATCCACCCAAACCTTGGCCTTCCTCTTGTACTTCTCCCATCAACTCTTGCATTCATCACCTTCTTTAGCAGACAGCCATTTTCCATTTACCAAAAGTGCAACTAAGTAATTGCAAAACCTAATAAACAGAGGAACAAGACTAATAAAACGTGTCCCACATAGAGAAAGGATCACTCCTGCACTAATTGAATTACACTGGTTGGTTACTTTACTTTACTTTGATGGCTGCTTTTCCGGTCCCATACAGCAGGGAAACCCCAGTCTCTACTGGACCTCCACTGTCGTTTTACTTTGTTCGTTCAGAGTATTTTAACGTTTCATATCGCATATTGTTCATTTACTGTTAAAGCAAGAATTGAGTTTAGAATATGTACAATAACCCATCAAATTACCAGAACCTCGCGTCCAATATATCTAAGAGAATTACTACATATTGTGTAGCCAACAATTCGTGTTGACACGAGAATAGTCACAAATGGCTTCAAATTATTGGAACCTGGATATATGTCTACTGTAGGCTCTTGAGCCCTCAAATATGCGGCCCCGGGACTATACAATAAGCTTCCACTAGTCATCTGACAGACGGAATATATTAAGGCTTTCAAGAGGAAACTGAAGACTTTCTTGTTCTCTAAGTGCTTCGATGGTTTAGATTTGACAATAAACGAGTGATATACGGTGTGAAATGCTGAATGCCTTGGTATGCATATGATAAAATGACTATGAAGGTTAGGTAGAGAGTAAGGTTCCTCTACTGTATAGGACCAGAGAAGCAGCCCTTAGAGAAGTCAAGTAAACGATATAATATGGTATAACTTCGGATTAAAATCTAACTAGCTAACATTTTCATCAATATAGGATTTACCTTTTTTATATTTAGGTTAAAACGGGTGATTAAAGGCAATATACCAACTGAAAAACCTATAAAATTTTGAGATATAAATGACTATAGTAATATCGGGCATTATAATGTATTGAGAGAATATTCAAAATTCAAATCACACTGAACAACGTCTTCGTAAATTATAATGAATAAAGACACACCCAGAAAACCTTCAAAGTTTGGGATTCCCCTGCTGTATAGGACCAGAAAAGCAGCCATTAAAGTAAACGTAAAGTATCTTGGAATATATAGCTCGATACGTATGGTTTTCGAAAATACACAATCAAATGCTTTTAAGATATTGATTATCAAACTTGACTTTTGAATTAAAATTGTATCCCCGAGAATGTAAGAACACCAAACTTCAAATAACCGGTAATTCAAAGGGGTCCTTCAACCAACCAGAGACCTCCACCACATGTAACAATTGTATCACCTCTTTTCATTGGCGTTTTCAGCTACCAGCTTTGTGAAAAGATCTCCCATTGGTTGGTTGGACTCAAGGTATTTTAAAAAAGCATTCTCAAAAGTACAGGTAAAGGATAGAAACAAATGTTTTTTACGTTGCCAAACGTCACTTCATGAACACAACTGACAAAGTTATGCTTACATTAGTTTATGCTCTCTAAAAGAAGAAAACGTTATTATGCATCTTAAAAGAAAACGATAAATTTTAAATGGGAGACTTAGATATATACTTAACAATACAATGATTATCGCAAGACAATTTAATTTTACGATTATCTTAGCAGTATTTTTAATCTATTTCTTTAGAAATATTATTTTGATATATTTATAAAGCTTTAAGATATGATTTTAACTAGAATTAAATCAGGATAAAAGAAATATATCGACATAGACACTGACATTAAACGATTTCATATAGCCAACTTTTTTTTTTTCCGGATTTGGGTCATATGACACAGCACTGGGAGGCCATTCAGAGTTAAGATACAACCAAGGGTGTCATTTAAATACATACTGCATGCCATAAGAGGTGTACGATTGGCAATAGCTCTTAAAGGATTGTAATATTTTCTAGCTCTACTTGTATTCCTACCAGCCCTTGCCTAGTGTGTCTTACGAAAAGTTTTTTTATATACCAGAAATAATTGTTTGTATATTGCATGGTTTATTGTACCTATGATCATTAATTTAATTACATTATTAAAGCTAGCAATAATTCTGTTCTTAATGCAGTATATATTGAAGTCATAGTCAATGGTAGTGTAAGGACACCAATCCCTTCGTCGTCCAGAAAATCGACAAACTACTTATTTATTTGAATATTCCTATCGCCACACCGTGGTTTCCCATGTATATATATTCCACTCTACCAGAGCTACATTTTGACATATGTATCATTTCATAACATGTTTCTGTTCACTCATAATTCATATATCTGTAAGTGTGAGAAAACACATATATTTTGGCGGGCACTTCAATCTGATTTGGCGCCAGCGTCATCCTACCTTTCCGTCCGCACCTTGTAATATCTCCCGTGCACATTCAAATAAAGTATCAGTTGATCTTGGTGACGCTTGTCTCACTGTCCTTACAACTGGTGACCCCGGAGTTGAAAGTAACATCAGCGGTTTTGGCTTTGCCATTAACGGACTTATTACGGCCGTGCTACCTTCTCTATACTCCGTTACCTTAGGCATGAGCCTGCCTTTGGTTCTCCCACACTTCGGTGCATGTAAGGCAGTAGGATGAGCTTAACCGACATATCAACTTCTCACCTCTTCGCCGACTCGTCGTCTGGCCACGATGCAGGAAGCAACACGCCCATCGCACCCAACGGCCTCGCCTCCACGCCCAAAGTCAAACTGCCGCCTTTTTCTCAACACAACACCGCTTCCTGGTTCCTGAGGGCAGACGTATTCTTCCGTGTCACTAGACTCAGCGACTCCTTCGCCAAGGCTGACATCGTTCTCACCTCCATACCTGAAAAAGTATTTGACAAGATTTCCCCATGGCTCGACGCCCAGGCCAGCCAAGTTTCATACGACGACCTGAGAACAAAACTCATCGGTATCTACTCCCTCTCCGTCTCAGCAAGGGCACAGAAAGTCCTGGACCTCGCCGGCAAGCCCATGGGTGACACCTCTCCTGTCGAGGCGTGGGACGAGTTAACCGGCCTGCTTTTGCTCCCCGAAACAGACAGCAACGGCCGAAGACGTGAGATTAGCTTATCTCGCAAGATCTTTCTTCGACGCCTACCACATTACGTAAGGGCCCGATTGACAGACGCCGACACGCTCCCGATGAACGAACTCCTGTCGAAGGCTCAGAAGCTCCACGAGGCCTCCAAAGCATCTCGCCTCGGAGCATCATCGTCAACACCGCCTTCGTTCTCCTCCTTCAGCAGCTGCTCTTCCATAGACTCCTCGGCAACGGCCCTTGAGGACGACGAGATCAACGTTCTATCAAGAAAGAAACCGCCGCAACCAACACGACCGAACCCTAGGACTAACCCAGCATGGTGCTTCTACCACCAACAGTTCAGCAGTGACGCCAAGAAATGTAGAGCACCATGCAGTTTCCCTAGAAAACGACGCCAGAAGCATCCGCCTGCCACCATCGCAGCCATAGGTAACCAAAACAAAAATGGTTTCTATATCCTCGATACCATTTCCAACCGTAGACTCATGGTAGACACCGGCGCAATGCAGTCAACGTTCCCACCTTCCAAGTCCGACCTAGACCGTGGTCCCGACAAAAACGCTCCCTCACTCATCGCCGCCAACGGATCTCCCATACGGTGCTATGGGATTAGGACCCTCAAGATATCAATCATGGGCCGTTCGTATTCTTGGCCCTTCGCCATCGCCGACATCAATCGCCCCCTCCTCGGTGCGGATTTCCTCGCCCACCAAGGACTCCTTGTCGATGTCGCTAACAAACGTCTTATCGACACGGGAACCTGCCAGTCCCGCGCCCTAGAACACGGCCCTGCAACAATGTCCGTATCCACAGTAACGACGCACCCCTATGCCGACCTCCTACAAGAATTTCCCGAGGTTTTCAAGCCCGAGCTACGACACTCGCCAGGTTCCCCGTCCAAGCATGGTATCTACCACATCACAACGACAGGACCTCCTACTCACGCCAAATTCCGCCGCCTCCCGCCCCAGAAACTGAAGGATGCCAAACGCGCCTTCGAGGACATGGAACGCATGGGTATCTGTAAGAAAGCATCGAGACCCTGGGCATCACCCCTGCACATGGTTAAAAAGCCGGACGGGTCCTGGAGACCTTGCAGCGACTACAGGCGCCTGAACCTCATCAGGCATTCGCTCGGACGAAGGATGCCCTTGCGAATGCCACCACCCTGGCTCATTTCGACGACAACGCGCCCCTGCGACTAACGACCGACACCAGCAACGTCGCCTGTGGGGCTGTGCTGGAGCAACTCATCGATGGTTCTCCTCGACCGCTGGCATTCTTCAGCAAGAAATTGAAACCCGCCGAAACAAGATACAGCACCTTCAATAGGGAACTCCTCGCCGTCTACCTCGCCGTCCGCCACTTCAGGCACATCTTGGAGGGTACCCCCTTCACAATCGCGACGGACCATTAACCCCTCGTACACGCCTTCACGAAATCGACGGACGCATGGTCCTCCCGACAACAACGTCATCTCGCATCAATCGCCGAATTCGGGTGCACCATACGTTACGTCCCAGGAAAGAAAAACCCAGTCGCGGACGCCCTTTCAAGGATTGAAATTGACGCGATACACCTGGGAATCGACTACGCCAATCTCGCAACCGAACAACGCACCGACCGAGAAGCACATGATCACCTGACGGGGCCATCCGCGCTCAAGATAAGTGCGATTCCCCTCGGACCAGCAGGAGTAACTATTCTTTGCGACACCAGCACGGGCCGCCCACGTCCCTGGGTACCAGCCTCCTGCAGAAGGAAAATATTCGATATCATCCATGGACTTTCACACCCCTCAGGACGCACCACCGCTCGCCTTCTGTCTGAAAAGTTTGTCTGGCCAGGGATAAAAAAGGACGCCCTTGAATGGGCGAAGTCATGCATCAACTGCCAGTCAAGCAAGGTCAGCTGTCACACCGAATCGGGGGTGGGCGATTTTCCCCAGCCAAAAAGACGTTTCGGCCATATACACATCGACGTCGTGGGACCGTTGCCCCCTTCTGGATCTGCTCGCTACCTACTTACAATCATCGATCGCTCCACAAGGTGGTTGGAGGCATCGCCGATGACCGAAGCTACGACTCAAGCATGCGCCGAAGCCCTCCTGTCAAGCTGGGTGAGCAGGTTTGGCGTTCCTGACGAAATCACGACAGACAGAGGCCCCGCTTTCCTCTCAGAAATATGGCTCGCTTTGGCGAACCTGATGGGGACGACGCTCCACAGCACCACGGCATACAACCCCGTGGCAAACGGCATGGTCGAAAGAACTCACCGCGCCCTCAAGGCATCCCTGATGGCGAGCTGCACCGACGGGGACTGGAAATCACGACTTCCTTGGGTACTCCTCGGCCTTCACACCGCCCCTCGCGCATTCGCCTGCCGAAAAGGTTTACGGGGAAGCGCTTGCAGTTCCTGGCGAATTCTTTCCCTCATCAACCGACGACACGCAGCTGGATCACCTAAGGGACATCGCCAGGAAGTTCAGGCCTTGTCTCAAAACCTAGCAGGACAGAACCAAGCACTTCAAGCCAAAAAACCTGGATGACTGCGGGTACGTTTTCGTCCGTGTCGACGCTCATCGACAACCAATAACTAGACCTTATCGAGGCCCCTACCGGGTAATTAAGACGACAACGAAAGCCTTCCTTCTCGACGTCCATGGCCAAGAGGACTGGGTCTCAATAGACCGCGTGAAACCGGCGTTTCTCGAAGGAAGCAACACTGCCTTCGCCGGACCCGGCATATCCAGAGTTCCACCTCAAAACAAGGTGCCCAACGAAAGAAAAATCATCAAACGACGACAAGAGGAAGAGATCCTTACGCCGACCACCGGCGTGCCCCTCCGTTCTTAAAACGAGGAACCCTCCGACGCTTGTAAAGATACGAAGATTGATCATCAGCCCTCTACGCCGCCCGATGTCTTGGGGGGGGGGGGGGGGGGAGTACTTGTAAGACACCGCTCCCTTCGTCGTCCAGAAAATCAACAAACTGTCTATATATATGAATTTTCCTTTCGCCACACCGTGGTTTCTCATGTATATGTATTCCACTCTATCAGAGCTACATTTAGACATATGTATCATTTCATTACATTTTTCTGTTAACTCATAATTCATATATTTGTTAGTGTAAGAAAACACATATATTTTGGTGGGCAATTCAATCTGATTTAGCGCCAGCGCCATCCTACCTTTCCGCCCGCACCTTGTAATATACTCCCATGCACATTTGAATAAAGTATCAGTTGATCTTGGTGACGCTTGTCTCACTGTCCTTACAACCCTCACGAATGATTGACAACACGTTATTTGAAGAGCAATAGATGAAAACCACCAATATTGCCAGGCAGCTGAAAGGAAAATTTGAGCTCGGGAGCCTGCTGCGTGGGTAAGGCTCCCGCCTCCCTCAAGCGTACTACAACCTTGATACTTAAGCAAGGTCTCCACCTTTACTCTGTGAGCATACTTCCATCAAAGGACAAAAGGTTATATTCGTGTAAAGAACTTTTTATGTGGTTTAATCACACCGTATTATGTAAAGACTATAATGGTCAGAAAAATATATTCTATTTCTTCTAACATTAATATTAATACAATCAAAGGGTGAAATGAAACCACTAATCATGGCATCAGTTTTCCTATTCAAATTGTGATCTGTTTACATATTTGACAGTACAAAAAAGTAGTAGAGTTGCATCCTCCTGGTGAGGGGGCAGTCTTTAAGGGCTTTCTTCACCCATCGCATACTACAGGCTACATCAATGTACATTTTCTACATTCGCCCACAGTTGAAAAAAGCAAATAAATTATTTTTTCTCCCTTTAGTTTTAAATTTCAAAAGAAAGATCAATGGCAACAACATGCCTATCACTTGTGTTTTGTATTTTTCTTAAAGAAAACACATTTCAATATTTAAACAAATATAACAACATGACATGTGAGAAACACACTACAAGAAACATCCATCCCTCAAAACTACTCACATTTACACCAACAATGAGATCAATGTACAAAATGAAAATTCAAGTGGTGGAAAGAGGGCAGGGAGGTGGGGAGGGGTTGGAATGGCAGCAGCAATGGGGGAGGGGGCTGAGGGTCGTTGTGGGATTTGGTAAATGTTCATGAGGCACAGCCATGGTCCCCCTCCCCATTCCTCTAGGAACCCCCTGCCCCATCATCACTAAACCACTGTTTATATAGCTGGGGTATAAGTCCCATCTGTATGGAGTTATTGAGGCTTCAGCCTCATTTTAATAACAGAGGCCATTGCTCTGTGTACGTACCGGTGTCTCATATCTACATGTGCAACACAAAATATTTTTTAAACCTTCTTTAGAGCTTAAAAAATGAGCCTGGAAGAAAGGAGGAGTAACTGTACAACTCCTTATACTTTTCATTAACATCCCCTCCACACAAGTAGCTACTGGACTACTATTCTCTCCTTGCACAAAAGCACACAATTCAGAGTACAGCAGAAGGTGGCTGCTCACTGGTTATTCCTTCAGAAGGCATACACTACTGTGCACAAATATCGCATCATCACTTTAAGTACACCGTGGATACACAAGTTAAATTCAGGGGTTCATAAACCCTGGTCCACTGTGATTAGTACATAAGATTAATAAATAATTACATCATCTCTACTAAGTTATGACCTTGTTAATGAACACTGAAAAGAAAATGGACTGTTCCATACAGATAATTGACCCTTCTGCTATAAAATGTAAGTGGAATAGACTTATTTGCACTCAAAATTAGGAAAAGTTTATATATAAAATAAAGTTTTGTAACCACTGAAGCACTAAAGTCTGTTCCAGTAGTACACCTTTTTAGATTTGTAATTTCCATCACATAATATGCACATTTCGACAGAATCATGGATTCCATAGATTACTAGTTATTTGAGCTACTTTCATGACTCTGGTTCTTTTTTCACTGTTTTCTCAATTTCCTCTTTCACTTCTGTCTTTATCTGCAGTTTTTTGCTTGCAGCCATTAAACAAGCTAATGAATCTTTCATATCATGATATATAATATTCTTAATTTGAAGTTTGTCTTCATGATTAGTGTGTGTGTCACTTAAATGACGGAATTCCTGCGTCAAATGGAAGCAATAGGCTATGTTTTCAGGAGAAACAAAATCTTCCGCCACTTTTACACAATTGTGCAGATTACGTACCTGAAAATAGAAAAGACAGAAATTACTTATACTAGAAGATGTTAAAAATTACTTTCTTTTCATACTAAGATAAATTAAATTTATTGGCAATGTAATTTCCTGGCAGCAAAACAAATGCTTGAATGGATAAGAGTACTGTACTGTACTCTTCATGACAAACTAACACCGCCTTACTTTCTCTATTAAGAGACCTTCCCAGTTGCACACCCTTTTTTTATTATAACTCCTACATGAACAGTCTGATAATTTTAAAGATAATTTTATTCCAAAGTGTAAAAAGCCATCTCCATTCACCTTCATTCCCAATTACTACAGCCAGCTGTTTACCTAATTCCTAATTGAAACAAAATGAGCATCTATCAATGCAGTACATGGTGAACTTTCAGAAATGTAGCCATGTTGAGTAAGAAAGTCAAATTAATTAATAATAAATGTGGGTTATCTTATTAACCTAAAAAGAAACATTCACTTCCTATATTTTCAGTAGCAGATTTGTTTTGAAAAAAAAAAAAAAAAAAAAACTAATGCTCTGGATTTTGAGACAAATTGCATTTAAGAGAAAGTTATTTCAATGAAACTAATAATTGTTAATCATAAGGGTAACTGAACTCATCCAAGTTTTCCTAGTAACACACCAGCATGCTTCCATATCTCACAAATATCAAACTCCTAATAGGGCACGATCCTAAATACAAATACAGCACCAAGGAGAAATGTCGAAGCCCATACAGCACCAAGGAGAAATGTCGAAGCCCATACAGCACCAAGGAGAAATGTCGAAGCCCATACAGCACCAAGGAGAAATGTCGAAGCCCATACAGCACCAAGGAGAAATGTCGAAGCCCATACAGCACCAAGGAGAAATGTCGAAGCCCATACAGCACCAAGGAGAAATGTCGAAGCCCATACAGCACCAAGGAGAAATGTCGAAGCCCATACACCTTAACAGTTGTACAAAAGTTTACATACAATCTAGGTCTAAAATGGATCTTGTTAATTAGGAGCCATGCATGCCTTATCGTGCGGGAGAAATTTTTTAATTTTTTCATACCACTATCATTTCAAATATAGTTCTGTCACCTCTTCGACTACTGTCTCATCTTTGAAGGTGTTAAATTTCTTATTTCTGGTCTTTATGATAATCTAACAGTTTTTTTTAGTTAATTCTTCAAATTATATTATTTTTCTATAATTCTGAACATCTTTTGCATTCACATCTTCACATGAGTATGCATTTAATCATTAATAACAGACAATAGTATTCTAGAATTTTTAATCCAGCTGCAACCAGATTGTTCATTGATCACAAGCTAAGCTACAACCCTAGTTGGAAAAGCCGGATGCTATATGTCCCAGGCCCCACCAGGGAAAAATATCCCAGCGAGGAAAGAACATAAATTTCAACAAACTACAAAAGATGCAATTAACAATCAAAATAAAATATTTTAAGAACAGTAACAATATTAAATTAAATATTTCACATACAAACTGGAAAACCTAATAGAAAAAGAAACAAAATATAAAAGTACCAGAGTGTACCATCAAGCAAGAGAACTTTAACCCAAGACATTGTTAGACATGGTACAGTCTATGGTTTGATTTTGGACTGCCCTCCTAGAGGAACTGCTTACCATAGCTAAAGAAAGACTTCTACCCATACCAAGTATAAAGTAGCCACTGAACAATTTACATTGCAGTACTATAGTTTGTTAACCAACTTTTAAGCGCAGCAACATTAGTGCGACCCCATGAATGCAAGTCAGTGTGCCACTGAACAATTTACATTGCAGTACTATAGTTTGTTAACCAACTTTTAAGCGCAGCAACATTAGTGCGACCCCATGAATGCAAGTCAATGTGTTTGAAAAAAGTAAACATCGGTTTATTTGTAGTTTGCCTATTACAATAGTTAGATTGTTATCGTTACAGTAGCCAGTTGTTTAGTGGAAAGTGTAAAGGAAGGAGACATGGTTTTTGGTGACGAATGCACATCTAGTAATCATGATCATGTACCATAGCCTGCAAAGTCAGTGGATACTATATCAAAGAGAATGTTTGGAGAAAATTGCAGATTTAGGTTTGACCGAATAATAGACTACTGTAGCATGGAGGGGAGAGAGAGAGAAAAAAAAAGAGGCTTTCATACCCCAAGTGATATCTGTGACAAAAAAGGTTCAAGCTTGCGGCAAATGGTTTGTTGACGTTGACATGTCACTTCATAGATATTTTTTTTTTTTTATAAAAAAAATTTTTTTTTTTATCCATTATTTCAAATACAATACATAGTTTATTATTTACTAACTCATTTCCTCAACTAATTGGGCTATTTTCCTTTTTTTGAGGACCCCGCAGGGATGTATCATTCTGCTTTTCCAACTAGGGTTGTAACTCGGCTAGTAATAATAACAATAAATTAGAAGGCATATTAAAAGCCTGTCTCATATCCACGTTAGAGCATTCAATTTTGAACTTCAATTCCATCCATCCATCCCCCCAATTTTGGGGGGTAGCCGACACCAACAATGAAACAAAACAAAAGGGGACCTCTACTCTCTACGTTCCTTCAGCCTAACCAGGGACTCAACCGAGTTCAGCTGGTACTGCTAGGGTGCTACAGCCCAACCTCCCACATTATCCACCACAGATGAAGCTTCATAATGCTGAATCCCCTACTGCTGCTACCTCCGCGGTCATCTAAGGCACCGGAGGAAGCAGCAGGGCCTACTGGAACTGCGTCACAATCACTCGCCATTCATTCCTATTTCTAGCACGCTCTCTTGCATCTCTCACATCTATCCTCCTATCACCCAGAGCTTTCTTCACACCATCCATCCACCCAAACCTTGGCCTTCCTCTTGTACTTCTCCCATCAACTCTTGCATTCATCAACTTCTTTAGCAGACAACCATTTTCCATTCTCTCAACATGGCCAAACCACCTCAACACATTCATATCGACTCTAGCCGCTAACTCATTTCTTACACCCGTTCTCTCCCTCACCACTTCGTTCCTAACCCTATCAACTCGAGATACACCAGCCATACTCCTTAGACACTTCATCTCAAACACATTCTATTTCTGTCTCTCCATCACTCCCTTAACTGCCGCCAACACTTTGCAACCTTCATTCACTCTCTGACGTACATCTGCTTCCACTCCACCATTTACTGCAACAATAGACCCCAAGTACTTAAACTGATCCACCTCCTCAAGTAACTCTCCATTCAACATGACGTTCAACCTTGCACCACCTTCCCTTCTCGTACATCTCATAACCTTACTCTTACCCACATTAACTCTCAACTTCCCTCTCTCACACACCCTTCCAAATTCTGTCACTAGTTGGTCAAGCTTCTCTTCTGTGTCTGCTACCAGAACAGTATCATTCGCAAACAACAACTGAACAATTACATTTCATAATTTGAGAATCTGAGCTTTTAACTTTAATACTGTAAACGATTGAGGTTTTAGCAGCATAAATAGTATAATATCAATCATCTTTCACTCTCTATCCAGGCAAAATAGAATGTTTTATCAACATTGTATTTTAATGTTTAAAATTAATATATTCCAAATTTCTGAAAATAAAAAATTCACATGATTATACCAAATCATGTTCTATGTAAATAGAGATTAGAAAGTTTATAGAATATTGGTTATGAAGTGTACTAGAATCAGACTACCATATCAGTACATAGAATGAACCAGGCAGCTTTTACATACATATACCAAAGGCACTTCCCCCAATTTTGGGGGGTAGCCGACAACAACAAGAAACAAAACAAAAAGGGGACCTCTACTCTCTACGTTCCTCCAGCCTAACCAGGGACTCAGCCGAGTTCAGCTGGTACTGCTAGGGTGCCACAGCCCAACCTCCCACATTTCCACCACAGATGAAGCTTCATACTGCTGAGTCCCCTACTGCTGCTACCTCCGCGGTCATCTAAGGCACCGGAGGCAGCTTTTAAATATATAAAAAAAAAAGGTGCAAACAAAATATATATATATATATATAAAAAAATCTATATTACCTGATGTGGAGCTCCTGCTGGAATGAATACAGCATCACCAAAACACTGAATAATAGCATAGCCTTCTACACCATACTCCTTGTACAACCTATCCCGCAAATGGCCATCCAGGTACCAAGACTGGTCATGAATTGGGTCATGATGAGGCTCGAGCTTATCACCACGTTCAATAGCTACTTTATTGAGCAAGTCACGAATTTTGTCAGCATCTCGTGCATGATAAATGTGCCACAAAGCTCCCGGTACTTCATCCTTCTCGCGCACTCTTCTCCTAGTCAATATGTCACAGCCAGCCTCATCTATTGCCTTAAGTGCTTCTGCAAGACCAAAAAAAAATAATAATAACAATAATAATAATAACCTAACAACAGTTCACATAGGAAAAAATGGTAATCAATTTTGCAAATAACTCGTCTAACCCATCATTACAGCTTCCGAGAATACTGTAAAAACAGAAATTGTTTTCTGTGTAACTTCTATTTAGCATTTTCATGTTTAAAGTACGCAATCAAATTTATTAATCCCTTCTTAAACCTTAAAACTCTATGAAATTAAAATTTGGGTACTTTGCAGAAGTATCCTTTTCCAAAGCATGATAACATCAACTTGTTAATGTTATGCTATAATTGTATATAATTATCATTTATTTCATATTAACTGATGGCATACATCTTCAATTACATTCTAACAACTAGATGAATTAAAATTAATTCACATTTTACAAGTGAAACTAATATAAATGGATCTGGTGAACTATCATAGTTTATACCCTGATCTAACAATATAGAAAATGTGCTAATACCAACCCTTTATGTGTTCTTCGTAGTCAGCATCTTTGGGTATTCCAACATAACACATAACATTTACAGCATCAGAGATGTCCAAATGTAGATTGGTGGAAGCTCTGCTTGGATGTATTGCTGACCCATATGCTATATACATTTTTGGTCCCAGATCAGGACGTACAAAACATTCGGGGAGACGACCGGCAAGATTTAAACGTCCATTTCTTCTAGTATATTCGCCCATTGGTAAAACATTTATAAGGTCATCATACCTGCTGGGTAGCATTTCAGCAAAATCATCACCAGGGGGCCAATCTTTCAGTTTAAGTACCATAGGCTGGCCCTTTTCATCTTTCAACCTCTTTCCATAGTGTTCAAAACCATCCCAGAATTTCTTCATTGGTTGGTTGGGAACTATGTTTCCTGTAAGGCAGTTAATCAGGTCATTCTTAATATCTCCATAATCTTTGGAAAATGAATGTGGCTTCCAAAGATCCATATTAAGCTTCTGCCCAACACCAGATATTATAACGGGTTGCCCACGTTTCCACTGATCCTGGAACAAGGAAGTGTTGTTGGGTGCTAGAGGATCAAGCAACCTTAGAAGTTTACCATCACACAACCATGAATGCGCTACCCCTGGGTATAAACTACTGCTCTCGGTTTTAGTCATGATTCGTATTGGTAGTGGGTCCCTGCCACGAGGCCCATAGTTGTACCTGAAATTTATTGAATAAAAACTGTCAAAACTATTCTTGAAACATTCAAATTGAATGTGTTCAAAATGAAGGATACTTAAATTTCATCAAAGATTTTAGCCCATATTACCATATGCTAATAACCTCAATATTACATTTAACTAAAATTACTTGACAGTACTCACTTTCTAATGAAATGTTTGAGCACCACCTGGTTATTATCTTTAGCATCATCCTTATCCGGATTCTGCTCAATAACGCAAGATATCACATCGTCCACTGTCTCCAGCTTCGGTTTCTTTTTGGTACTATCCTTACTTGGCTTTGTGTTACCTCCCGTATCATCCTTGGTACCGTTAGGTTTAGCATTAGGCCGGATTAGTAGTTCACGCAAAGTTGAAAAATTACCTTCTTTGTCATCGGAGTCGGAATCCGAATCCGAATCAGAACTCTGGAAATTGAAAAATTGTAGTTATGTAACTAATACACATCAATACAGTACTTTGCACTTCATGGTGCTGAATACCCTCCTCAATTACAAAATAAAACTATACATTAGTTGATATAGTAAAGATCTCTACAGCTGGTCAAATTAAAAATAATTATACACTTCAACCTGCCAAACAATTACTCAATATATCATCAATAGGATGATGATACAATCTAAATAAATAATTTGGCTAAGTTCTGCCTAACAATTCATTATAACAGATGAAACCCATTTCTACTGATTCTGGAATAAGCATGTGTTATAGGGAACAGATCACTCAAAACTATTTGCTTATACTTGTTGGTTTCCTTTCTAGCAACTCTTCACTCTTAAAATGATTCTCACCTTCTTCCTCCTCACACCCCTAATATATACATCAACATGTACAAACTTTCATCATATACATATCTTTTTGTTCCAAGATAACATTAGTCTACAAATATACTAACCCACTGGCCAAATAAATCCATAAGAAAACCCATATATTCTTCAGCACACTCCTGGAGAGTGAGAAATATAAGTAACCCAAGTTACAGAATGTGGAATACAGTATAACAAGCTGGGGAATGTTGAATAACGACAGTCATGTAACCCAGGCTTGAGGTATTAGGAATGTGTGTGGAAAATTAATAAACTTCTTAAAGTACAGACAATAAGTTAGCAATGGTGGAGGAGGGGGGGGGGGTAAAGTATTAACCTTCCTATGTACAGAATACATGGAAAATAATGCATTTTCCAAGATTAGAAATTTCATCTAAGCCTTTTCCAGGAAACATTCCAACAGCTTGTGCACTTTTCTTTAATCATATTCAACACTACTCAGGATATATATCTTAAATACTGTAACAAGGTTTTTCAACAATTATATCTTATAAACACCCCCCAAAAAAATTGTTGCATAGATCAAGCTACTTCTCTACATTCAGTTTAACACAAAAATTCCATTCTTCACCTATTCATTCAAAGACTCGTTATTTCATCCTCATGCCTTCTTAATCTTGCAAGTCACAAATTCTTGAGTGGATTTTTTATTTTTCCCAAGTGGTAAAAATTGCTTTAAAATAGATTTATAGTGCATGCATTTCATACTTCAGACTGCTACATCCTAGATTATACTGAAATAGCTCTAAATTAGGAACATTACATCTGTATGTTAAGATCTTAGCATGGCATGTATTAAATAAATGAATTTCAACATATCAATTTTGCCCACCAGTTTGAGTTTATAAGATGTAAACTAACTTTTTTCCTTCAGATTTAATATTTTCTTTAATGCAACATCAGTTTCTTTTGCTATTTTACATCAACTGTTGTCACAGCAAGTTCACGAAAGTATAAGCAATTACTTGTTTTACAGTATTTTTTCAATACTAATTTCTTTACTTTGACTTTAACTTTAGAACATCAGCTTCACCACAAATATTGTCAGTATGATAATGGAGCAATATAAATATTTGTTGGTTCCAAATTTATTAAACTCACTACCCTTAATTAAAAATTCATAAAATTTGTAACTAGCAAATGAAATACAGCTACTAGTGAACACTTACCTCGCTCTCCCTTTTATCGCTGGACAATACAACATCTGCAAAGAAGTTGAGTGGGGAATTGGACATCTCTTCATCCTTACAGTTAGACTTGTCACTTTTTTCTTGCTTAACAGTTCCATTTACCAACTGATCCTTGGGTTCTTTTTTAATATTCTTGAGCAGATCTTTATTAACCCCATTGACTTTCTTTTTGTCATCTTGAGGTGCCTGGTCTTTGTACTTTTTAGCCTCTGGACATTCACAATACTGGGGGATATTCCACTGGTGTCGCACCTCATGCACTTTATTCCCAAGATCAAGTAGAGCATTACCAGATATAATCTGAGTCAACATTAGTTTATCCTGTTCATGTGCAAGTCTTGTGGCGCACAAGAGCCACGAGTATTCATCACGATCTTTACTACCACCCTCATCCCACACTTTCACTGTTCCATTCTTCCGTCCTTTGTAGCAGTCTATGCACACCACAAAACCACATTTACTGCAAGCCCAATGGATATTGAATAACGTTGTTTCACAAACATCACACATCTCTCTTACACCCTGGACTACGCGTTTCCACGCCACAACATTATCTGAGGGGGAAGAAAATGAGACCATTTTACATTTGTTCTACACTATAAATCTATCTATAAAAAATACAATTGTTATCTAGTGGTCACAGTTAAGGTTTAAATTAACATGATACTTTAAAAAACAACACCAACTGTTGCTAACACCAAGTTTATTACGATTTTCTTATCTATACAATACAGGTTAGCTAATTCATCATGAGGAAATCAATTATTGCATTATTATATAAAAATAGAGGATAGGTAAGAAACAAAAGTGAGAAAATTCAAATCATGTTTAAAAGAGAGACTGTAATAAGCCCATAGTAATGGGCCAGATCACAAGGTTGTATTGTATTTAGAAATTAATTTTTTAAATCTTAACACCTAAGCTTTGATGTCAGCGTATAATAATGCTCTGGGTAGAGGCTTCAAATGTGGGTCTCTAGCAGGATGTATTTTCAATTAATTACATGAAAGTCAAGCTTTAATTGTAACCTGTGTCGAGTTCACTGGGGTTAGTGATAGTATTCTATAAACTACTTTTTTGCAGTATCATAGAAGTTTGCTTTAAAACAATCTTTAGCATATTGTGATTCTGGCTGTCTAAGTCTTGTCAATAATTCATTCATCAGGATTGTCTAAAAAAACAGTTAAGGTTTAGCAGTCTAAGTTCAAGGTGCAGCATCTTGTCCATCTCCTTGTTCAATCACTATTATCCTCATAAGGTTTAACTAGGTGAGAATAAATAACTGCTCTTTTTTAAGAGTTTAAGATTACAAGGATTAACTGGATTTATAGAATCACCACTAACTATTTTAGAGAAAAGTATGACTTACCAGAGTGAACAATACCCTTACTGAAAAACTTTAATAACCCATTGAAAATACTGAATCCAGTTTGGGTGTTCTTTAATACCATTTTCAACTTTAAAACCAAACATGATAGTTCCAGTGGCACTTTATCTTCAATTGTCAATTTACATCACCACAGAAATTTATATGAAAAAAAGTTTCAGAAATATACTAGTGCAAACTTCACTTTCTATCATCAACCATGGAGTATGATTGTGACGCTTTGATTATTCACTTATGAAGCTAGTTATTTTATATCCTGCCTAACATTTCTGAGGGGTGAAAAAAAATGTATAAATAAACGTTAACGGAGAAATTAAAAAAAAAAATGGGAAAACAAAAGTAAATCTTACCATCACCCATATGTAGAGCCATTGCTTCCTTTTCTTGCTCCACAAGGTCACAGAACTGGTCTCCAACATGTGTTAGCAAAAACTTGCTTGTGTCCACATCAAGATCTTCAGGGGGCATGTCACTATCTGGAACCCATAGCTTTAAATCCTCAGCTGAAACATCTTTTATAGGATCAGAAAACCCTGCCACGGCAAGCTGACCATTTTTTGTATAACGAAGCCGACGAAAAGCATAAAATCTGCAGAATATGTTAGGCATCTTTTTGTTTCTCTGATGAGCAGTCCAACGGCACTCACGGCATTTAGGCAGTTTTGGAGCCACCTCATAACATGATCCATCCTGCAAGAAACTCTCACCTGTTTTCTTGAGCTGAGACACAGGAGGTTTCTGAAGTGGATCATTTTGTGGGGGCTCCTCTTTGGATTTTTTTGGCTTTGGACCTTCTTCTTTCTCTTGATTTGTTTTAGGTTTCCTTCCCCTCTTTTTTTTTGTGGGTTCAGAAGGATCCAATTTATTCAATAACCGTCCTGGATTTTTTGCAGTTTCACTTGCATCACTGTCTTTATCACTATCACTGTTACTATCACTACCTTTCTTGGCAATGTTCACTTTTCTCTTTCCCTTAGTACCCCTCTTGGACTTCTGAGTGGTACTCCCTTCTGAATCCGTTGAGCTGGAGTCTTCATCTTTAACATCTTCCCTATGCCCATTAGGTATATTATTGGCGACTCTTTGCTTCCTTGCGATGATTTTTGGCTCCGATTTGACCGTTGCAGCGGAAGTTGTGGTGGCAGTTGGTTTTGAAGATGCAGGTGCACTACTACTAGCTGGAGGTGGTGTGGCTACTCTAGTTGAAAGACCTGGCGAAGATGTACACGTAGGTGCAGGAATTATCTCTACACCACTTTCATGCCTCTGAAGCCAAGCTTTTTTTAGTTTGTGCACATAGCCACCAACAGGCCCTGGACTACATGACTTCTCAGGCTCTGTCATTTTATTTGCTCCGGGTGAAGAACTATTTTCTGTTCGTTGGAGTGTCGGCGTAGTGGCAGCTGGAGGATGGCTGGGCGGACGAGAAGCTGGGCTTGATACTCTTGACAAGTTTGCTGCCAATGCCACTGTGTTTTCGACGGTTGTTATAGTTGTAGCAGCTGTTGGATACAAAGGACTTGGCTCAGAAACCCGGGCTAACAGTGGCTGTGCGTTACTCGTTTCATACCGAGCCTTCTTTGGATCTTGAGGAGTGGGCGTTTGCGTACGTCTCTTACTTGGAGAAGCTGTATCTTCTCTAGTTCCTAGATCTAGAGGTTGCGTTTGAGTTGGTTGTGGAGAAGGATGAGGTGACGGATGTGGAGGAATGTGGGGGGTTGCCACATGTGGTGAGGAAACTGGTGGCATCCTTACTGGAGGGGGAGGACCAGGGGCGACAACAATTTTATGATGCGGAGAAGGTACTGTGGGCGGATAAATACGAGCATCGAATGGTACTACTCTGTCCATAGATGATGGTGTTCTCTGCTCATGAGAAGGCATAGGAGGTCTAGTTTCACTATGAGATCCTCTCCCCGAATGAGCAGGAGGGGGTATACCAACAGAAGGTTTACTAGTTAAAGGAATAGGTTGAGAAGGCCTTGAATCAACACGGCACACTGGAGTACCCGTAGTAATACCAGGTTTCCCATACATTTGCGGTGGGGGTGAAGTGACTTTTGTTTTGGCAGAAACTGATGACACGTGCATCGGATTGGGAACCAGCCCTGCGTTAATAAAATTGGCAGGATACGTAGTTGTAGATTTTGCTACAGAAGGATGATAATAATCAGGATGAGCAGGCGAGGGAGCAGAATGTGGTGAAGACTGAGGTTGTCTAGTTTTTGTCTGATCTATGGTGTGGGAAAGAGTAGAAGAATGATGCGAGGTACTACTTCTGTGCATGGATGAAGATGGGTCATGGGTTTTGTACGCTGAGGCAGGTGGGAATGGACTAGACCTTTCGGGTGGTCGTGGTTTGGGACTAACAGAATGAGGTGGTGGAGCTTTTTCATATTTGATATCTGGTTGAATAATTACAGTTCCCTTATCACGATGATCAGTGTAATGTTTATAAGAGACTCTCTCAGTCGAATGGGGAAGCTTGGCATCTTTGGTGGGCATATAATTTGAAGGATAAAAGCTTGGGTCTGAAATCTTGGGTAATACTGCAGACACTGCAACCTTTTCACTAGGTGGTTTACTGCTTGTATGTGCTGGAGGAGGATATCTGCTTCTGTCTGTATTAGTGTCACGAAAAGCTTTGTAAATACTTTCTTGCACCATTTTTTCTGGTTCACGAACGTGACGTAAAGGTGGTTCCTCATGCCTCTGATCTAGAATACGACGTTCGTCTAGAGTATCAATGACTCTCTCATGTTTCCCCATTCCTAATGGATTCCATCCTGCTACCTTCTGAAATTAAAATTAAATTCTATTGAGTATCAATATTTATGACCTTTAGCTTAAAAATAATATAATGTTACATTAAGTTCATAGCAGTAAATTATATCAAAGATAAAGGAAGCTAGCAGAGAAGTCAATAGACTGAAAAATATAAAACTAATTTTCTCCATGAAGTAAAATATAATTTCAACCCTAATAATAAAACCTACAATATATAATTATATATAATATGAATATAGAATATAATCCTGCTTCAAAGCATAAGTATTGTACATGAATTACCACTAATGGTAATAATGATGGAAGCTTAACATTGTTGTGTAACAATTAAAGCAGTAACCCAATGATTAATTTCTTTAATGGATCCCCATATTTAATACCAGCTACAAACAGCAGACAAATCAGCAATGACTCTCTCATGCCTCATGGAATCATTCCTAAATACACGATGACCTTTAACATGCAACTGCTCATGCTACCCATTCAATGGCTACAGTACAATAACAAGACAATACACATACGGCGTTGTTTGTTACGCTAAACAGCATAAGTATTGCACTCCCATCCCACCCCCCTTTTATATTGTGCAACACAGTCTTTCACAAAAGGTAAAATGACTGGCTGTTGTCATAACAAGACAAAAATTGCCAAGTCTGGTAAGGAACAAATGTTAACTTCATGTTCTATCTTAGTAGTGTACACACAAGAAAAAGACTACCGTTGTAGTCACAGCGAACGAACACGCTGCTCAATGTCGTACCTGAGCATGAGCTTGAGCCTGGTAGGCTTTACTATGTTGTGTCATAAGAAGGGAGTGGTTGTGAGATGGGTGGTTGGAGGGATGATGGTTGGTCAGGCCGTGGACGTAATAAGCCTGGTTGAGGTGGTCGGCCGGCAAATGTCGCACGTTCTCTCCACCATGCTACAACAAACCATACACCCCTCATCAGACAAAGTGACCCCACCCAATATTAAACCTAAGTCATCTCATCCACAGCCACAAAAAATAAAATCAAGAATTAGCTGCACTTAAGATTATTGCATAAAATTTATTATTTCAATTGATGCTAGAATTCTGGATTTCCAGTAATACAATAAGAAAATAGTCCTCAACAGGAACTTTTTAAGGTTAAAATCTGCAGCTGCAAATGAAATACAGCTGTAATTAATCTCAATATAAAATATTACGGTTACTGTAAAATTACTGAAAATATGAAGAAAAAAGTAATGCACAAAAAATGGATTGGAAACATAATTTACAATACACACAAAATACATCCTACAAAAATCATGTATTCTCCACTTGGTTAACTTCCATATGAATAATATAGTGGAATTTCTCAAAGTTGCAAAAGTGACCCTTAAGATAAATTATAATTTTATAAATTACATTGGAAAATATTTAAAGTTTTTGCTGAGGTATCATTCCATGAATAGTCTCTCCTAGAAAACAATCACACCCTCCAAATATAATTTTTTAAAAAAATTACCAAACTAAAAGTATCTAGGGAAAAAACCTAAATTGTGTCACATTACTTCCGGCACTATATTGTGAACAGTGTACCGTATCAAAAGCCAATTTATTCATCTAAGATGAACACTTCCTCAACATATAATGACATGGTACACAACAGTGTAACCATAGAATAGTGTCCTCAGATAACGCCCAACAGAAGCCATTTCGGTTTCAGCACAAAATTAAACATATAAAAATGCATCTTAGATATTTCCTATAGTTCCACAAATCATCTGCTACAAATTGCTTGGACCACTTTTGAATAAATTCTTATAAATCATTGGTCAGTATGATTTACGTTTCACAGTAAAATATAGTTGGTTCGGTATTTTTTTTCCAAGCAAATACGTATACTGTACTGTAACTCTTAAGTCTTGAGCATATCCAAAAGTGGAAAACACAGGCAAAATGACACAAAGTTAGCCAGATTTTTCTATGAAAAACGCCTCATCTTTACCATAAGATAGTTCCAATGATGGCAGGTAGTGTTGTCAGATTGCAAAAATTGTTCGGTAGCCTCTTAATATAATCATTTTGCCTACCATTGTAGTTCTAAATGGATGATGCTTGTATGAATTAAGCTTAGCTTTTAAACTAAGGTACTGCACAAAAACCATCCAAAGGTCTTTACATTTAATAATTTGTGGATTTTAAGAAAAGCCATGTGGGGCACAAGGTTGCATAGCCTAGCATCAGGTCGTATGGCAACTACAAAAAAAAACCCTCAACAGTAAGAAGGCAATTCTGCCCTCTTAAAGCAAGTCTTTAACAGGATATTTCTCTCCCATGGGAATTATTCACAAAACTTTCTAAGAAAAGAAAATTCATATACTGCCAGTGTTTACCACAACGATATATAAAATAAAGAACAGTAGGAGCCAATCATGGAAAATCAATGTTTCAACTGTGCCTACCACCTTTATGTATATCAAGAATAAGTGGAAAAAGTAAAGAAGAATTAAGATTTCATTTCTCTGTGCACCAGAAGTGATTGCAAGAGAATTCAAGAGGGAATGGTGACTACATTACTAAAGAGAAAAAAATATGGAAGTGATAGTGGAATATATATATATATATATATATATATATATATATATATATATATATATATATATATATATATATATATATATATATATATATATATATATATATATATATATAAATTCAATTTTGGCTTGCATTTGGGTTTTGGATACATAGGGAAGCACTGGAGCCTGTATGACCATTCGGTGCCCAACTGCAACAAAGGACAAAGCTAAATTACACCACTATCAAAATGAAGAGGATGGGTGATATGATGGAAGAAAAAAATGAGAAGGGAGGTGAAATAAAAGGATAAAAGTTAAATATAGCTTGGGACTGAAGCAATTCAATAGTTTGAAATACAGATAGACACAGCCAATGGTGGTTGCAAAATTTCTAGTGTTATAATTAAATTAGATGTTTGAGAACAATAGGTGTCACAGACAAAAAAAGTTAAGAATTACATCAGAGCTTTTATAGTCAGACAATTATATCAAGAAATTTGAGGGTGAGTTCAAAACAAGAAAAAGCCTTTAAAAAGTAAAAGGAGGATTATATGAAAAGTTTCAGAGCTAGAGGCATCCCAGACAAAGTATGATAAGAATTATATCAAAAGTTTGAGGCAAAAAGTAATTCCAGATAATACAAGATTATTCATATCAGAAGTTTGAGATAAAGAAGAATCAAAGATAAGTTAAAAGGAGAATTGTTGAGACAGAGGAGTGCCCCAAAATGAAAGAAAAATTATATGAGAAGATTGTGTGAAAGATCAATTCCATAAAAAAAAAAAAAAATTATACGAGGAGTATGAAAGCAGCAATAGGAATCCGAGACAAAGAGTGAAGACATACCAAACTACAAAACATTAGAAAACAGACAAGTGCTAGGATCCAAATTGGAAATAAAAACTTATGCCAGAGGTGCGACGAAGTGCAATTAAAAGATACAGGAAAAAAAAAACAGTACCAAGGTAATAGTATGAAGTGTATGTTTGTTGGAATATTTTGAGAAGTCTTTCTTGCAACATGGTATGAAGTGCTTTTGTCGGGCATGTTATGAAATGAGCATCTGTTGAGGTTTTTTGTAGTGTTTTTGTTTTGGGGTTCTTGCGATGTCTCTTTCTTGGGACAAGGTAAGAAGTGTGCGTTTGATTGGGATTTTGGGAGTTGGCGCATGGTGTGAAAAAAGAAAGTGATATACTGTACAGTACAGTAACCATATCGTGGAGCAAATAACACGTACAATGGAAACAAGAAAAGTGCTGATGGAGAAAAGATAAAGAACATAATTTAATTGCCATCGGAAGCCTAGCTTCATACTAGGTAAATCAACAAGAAACATAACAAGAAAAGGTTATCCATACTGGTGACCCTTCAGAAAGCTTTGACAACTGAGGCCTGAGGGTCAAAAAGGAAAATAAAAGAATATATTTAAGATAAAAGAAAATTGGAGGTATAAGAGGAGTTTGTGATAAATGAATATATTCATCAATGTATGCCACAGGCCATTGTTTATATTGTAACAGCAATGCAGAGGCATCATAAGTATCAATCAAGGCAGCTACTTGGAAGTTGACAAATGTAGACGACCTGATACTAAATTAAAAATCAAAGGAAGAATCCTTGAAAAATAAAATGGAAGATTCATGTAGAAATGACATGAATATCAGTGCAAGGCAAACCAATATTATGGCGAGTGGTAAAGAAAATATGATGCTATATGTAGTGAACTCAACTGTTTGTATACAACACTATACTGTATTATATATCTGAAAAGTGAATGCAGTTAATTTGGAAAATGTAAAAGGACTTTGATTGCCTGGTAATAGGAAAAGTAAATTGAATAGCTTATAATTTACTAAAATTTAATTGGTAAATGTTAAAATGAATTAAATATAAAAGGTGAACAAAAAAACTAATAAATCAAGTGATATGGTTTGGTAATTTGAAGCAATTGGAAGTTAGAGTGAAGTACTGTATGCGTGAAATTCATTGATTTAGGTAAAAGGGTTGAAAACAAAATATAAAAAGCAATGCAGCTATGAAGAGGGATTAAAGGTGTTGGAATAGAACCTTGATATAAAAAAACCAAGTAAATAATTTGACATTGTATACTGCATCACACTTATCTTGCCTTTTAATATTATATTACATATTCTTTGTGCGCACAATCTTCATGGAATCAATATTAAATGCTATTGAACTTTCAGTTAAATTCACTTAGTACCGCCATCAGTATCAAGATGTGTCAGTCGACACGCACTTCATCTATGCCCGCTACTTC